>NC_048584.1:29506514-29796514 GCF_013265735.2 Oncorhynchus mykiss | reverse complement strand
GAAGTTTGATGGTTAATGGGCAGGAGTTCAAACAACAGTTTCTTGACGAGTTACCAGCCAAACCTGATGTGATATGTCTCCAGGAGACATAGCTGAAAGCTACTCTAGATTTTTTAAATACAAGGTTATGTTGCAGTCTGTAGAGATAGGGGAGGAGGGGTGTGTGCTACCTTTATAAAGTGGGGAATCCCATATAGGCATGTGGGAGAGGGAGTTGAACAGGAGTATGTAGTGGTTGGGAGGGGGGAATATGCTCATAGTGTAATTTTACGACCCCTGTAAGAGAGTTGTTGGCCCTTGGGAATGTAGAAGGTCAAAATAGGAGATGGGTAATGTGGTGTGGGGATTTTAATGCTCATAGTACGCTCTGGGGAAAGGTACAGATAGATGTAGATGGACAAGTGTTGGAGGAACTACTTGATGAGAAAGGGCTTGAGTCTTAATAACGGCCGGGGAACCAGGATTGACCCAGTAACTGGAAATGAATCTGCTCTGGATCTTACTCTGATCTCAAGTTCAATGGCAGGTAGATGTAGTTAGGAAGTTTTGGAGGAATCTACAGGGGGTAGTGATCATTATCCTATCATGTGTACTGTGGGAATGAGGGTGGAAAATTCAGTAGGACATTCAATTTTTTTTAATTGAACCTTTATTTAACTAGGCAAGTCAGTTAAGAACAAATACTTATTTACAATGAAGGCCTACACCGGCCAAACCCGGACGACGCAGGGCCAATTGTGTGCCGCTCTATGGGACTCCCAATCATGGCCGGTTGTGATACAGCCTGGATTTGAAACAGGGTCTCTGTAGTGAAGCCTCTAACACTGAGATGCAGTGCCGTAGTCCGCTGCATCACTCAGGAGCACTAATGGATTGGATTGAGGAGATGGATATTTGGGAAAGCGGAGTGGGGTCAGTTTCAGGACTTGAGTGAACAGGAGCTGTCTCAGGTTGATCTCAATTCAGGTATAGAAACAGTGAATGATAGAGTAAGAGGTGCTATAGTAGGGGCTGCAAGCCAAGTGATTCCTATGGGAACAGTAGGGCGAAAGAGTAACTCAGTTCCCTGGTGGACTGAGGAGTGTAGAGGAGCTGTGAAAGGTAGGAAGCGGGCTTTCAGAATGTTGAAAAGGTCCCATAATTTCCAGCACCGGATTCAGTATAAACAAGCACAAGCAGTAGTAAGGAGGATCATTAGGAGAGCTAAGAGGTAGAACCACTCCTGTAGGAGAGGTTTGGGGGGTGATTTAGAAGATGAGTAGGGTCAGATGAGATTATGATCTCCCTGTGCTGAAAAGTGGGGAGATAGGCAGATGGTAGAGATGTTAGCCCAGGCATTTGTGAAGGTGCACAGCTCAAATAATCTGACAGAAGAGGGGCAGCATGGGAGAGAGAGGGTCAGAGGAGAATATCTGGAGGTCCTGGATCAGAGAGCGATGGTGGAGGATGCATTGAATACCCCTTTTTATGTGGGCTAATGTTAGTGGAATTCTAAATTCCTGTATGTTTTGTAGCCAAAACCAAATTTGCACTCTTTCTATTTCATTAATGAGTTGTAAGTTCATTAATTATGCATGAAGTAGATCGAGACCAGTCTTAAAAGCCAGGTAACAGCGTTTATTTCAAGAGAGTACTAACCACATACACATATTTCCACAGGTTATAAAGTGAAAATGACATCAGCGTTTTCTAAACATTCTATCTATTTCACAAGTAGAGGGCCCTCTTGCTCTCGAGCCTTCGCGTTATCAGCACGAAGTCAAGGCCAGTCAGTATAAATCAACATTCTAGACAGTCTGGAGATGGGCCGTTCCTGCCACCTGGAGATTGTACAACTGAATGAACTAAGGAACAGACCTTCATTGTTACTAAACTCCTGACTACATTATATACAATTGGGAATGGGAGCAAGAGAGAAAATTCACATGTACAGTACATTATGGCATTTGGACTAGTCAGTTCTGATTGGAATGTATACATAATTAGTCATTTCAACCTTAATTTCCTCTAACAGCTAAGATGAAGAGAACTTTAGCTAAAGCTGGGGTAGCATCTCCTGGGAGGAGGAGATGTTACATCATGATGGTTCGTCTCATTGACACTGCAATGGTGAAAGTATTGTGCCTTTACAGTAAGGTGAGGCCTGGAAGTTGGAAGCAGGCTGTAGTGGCGCCGATATGGAAACCTGGGAAAGACTCTACTAGTCCTTCAAGCTATAGGCTGATAGCATTCACATCTCATGTATGGAAACATATGGAAAGGATGGTAACAGAAAGGCTGATTTACTTTCTGGAGAGTAGAGGACTAATGTCACCTGACTAAAGTGGGTTCAGAAAAGGCAGGGGAACGATGGATCTTGTACTGTGCCTTGAGTCAGTCATACGGAAGGCACAGGCAAATAAGGGGGTGGTAGCTGTTTCCTTTGATGTACAGAAGGCCTGATATGATATGGAAGGGGGGTTGGAGGAAAGGTTTTCAACTGGATAAGGGTTTTTCTTTTGGCCGGTCAATAGAAGTGAGGGTGCGGAGCTCTTTGTCAGAAAGCTATGAGGTAGATAATGGTACCCCCCAGGGAACTGTCATTAGTCCTTTGTTCTCTATTATGATTGACAATGTGTTATCCTAGGTGAGACCTGATATTGGGAGGTCATTGTTTGCGGATGACGGGGCACTGTGGAAGAGGGAGAAATATTACCCATACAGCCAGGAAAGTTCAAGAAGCTATTAGTGAAGTTGATCAGTGGTCCCTCAGGTGGGACTTTGAGTTTTCAGTTGAGAAACCACCGGGGTTTTTTTCTACATGAATGTTGGGGAGGAAATATACTTGAAGCTGTATGGAAGGAATCTGGAGAGAGTGGGAGGGTTTAGGTTGCTGGGGGTCTGGTTTGACACTCAAATGACATGGACAGAGCATATTAATAACAGTAGTTCTCAAAGGAAAGACAATATTGAATGTGATGCGTTGCTTGTCAGGAATGGAGTGGGGGGCAGATAGAATGGTGTTAAATGCTTTATATAGTGCTGTTAATGTCATCACTGGATTATGGAAGTGTAGCATATGGATCAGCAGCTCAGACATCTTTAAAACGTAAAAAAAAGGAAGAAAAAAGAAGCTAGATGTAATCCAGGGCCAAGCCCAAATAATATGTTGTGGGGCACTCAGGACCTCCCCGGTGGCAGCGATGCAGGTAGAGTTGAGAGAGTTGCCATTAAAGTTAAGACAACTAACCATGACATATTGGGTAAATATACAAGGACATAAGGTTACACATCCAAATAAAAGGTACTCCTATGGTGCTGGGAACACTAACAAAATCTGAATACAAGTTTTGGGTGGATAGTCAATGGCATGGCTAGAGAGATGGGGTTGTTTGGGAGGGAGTTTAGCCCTTCTGTGGTTCTTCCTGCTATCCCACCTTGGTTGCTCCCTCAGCCAGCGATAGATTTAGGATTGCTTGAGAGGGTAAGAGCTATTGAGGAAAGAGTAGATTTAGTTGTAAGTGAACAGTTTAAGAACACAATACTATGCTTTCTTGAATATATTCACATATGGATCTAAGGACCCCAAACAGCTTTTAGTGTTCCTGAGTTTAAGGTGGCAGTGACAAAAAGCAACGGATCATTTATCTGTTTACACAATGGAGTTGATGACCATAATCTTGGCTGCAGAGTGGGTGGGGGAGGTGAGGCCAGGCAGGGTACTTATCTGCTCTGATTCCTGATGAGCTTAAAATAATTTGTGTCTCGGAGCAGACAGATGTATTGTATGAGGTTTTGCAGTGCTTGTATAGGGTAAGACAGATGGGGATATTTGTGATGTTCCTCTGGGTACTAGCTCATGTGGGAGTATAATTATTATTTCTTATTTTGTTGATATATATGTTTTTTAAACATAACTGAATTGCCTAGTTAAACAAAGGTTAAGAACAAATTAGTATTTTTAATATCGCCAAGCGGCTTCTTAAACATCCTAATGTTGAGATGGAATTGTCAGTCAGTAAAGCAGAAGCCAAGGGGTTGGTTAAAAACAAATGGCAAGAGTTGTGGAAAAGGGAGGGAAAGGAAGACACCTGTCTAAGGTTCAGGAAAAGGTGGGGGCAGGGAGGTCCTCAGGCTGAGGGACAAGGGAGGATAGTGTAATCGCAAGGCTTCGACTGGAACACACAAGGCTCAATAGTACATTGAAATTGGTGGAAACATATCCAACTGGAAGTTGTGATCATTGTCAGGAGGAGGTGGAGACAGTGGAACACGTTCTATTTCAATGCAAGAAATATGGGAAGAAAAGGGAGCGATTGTTATTATATTATTATAAGCAAGACAAGCGTTTGTGTAAGTTTATCGATAGCCTAGCATAGCATTGTGTCCAGCTAGCAGCAGGAAGCTTGGTCACAAAAATCAGAAAAGCAATCAAATTAACCGTTTACCTTTGATGAGCTTCAGATGTTTTCACTCACGAGACTCCCAGTTAGACAGCAAATGTTCCTTTTGTTCCATAAAGATTATTTTTATACCCAAAATACCTCTGTTTGTTGGTCATGTTATGTTCAGAAATCCACAGGAAATAGCGGTCACGACAACGGCGAAAAAAATTCAAAATTATATCCATAATATCGACAGAAACATGGCAAACGTTTTTATAATCATCTCAAGGTGTTTTTTCAAATATCTATTCGATAATATATCAACCGGGACAATTGGCTTTTCAATAGGAGCGAGAGGAAAAATGACTACCTCTGTCTTTTACGCAAGAATCACTCTGAGAGCCCTTAGCTGGCCACTTACTCAATGTAGTCGTTTACACTCATTCTTCAACATAAAGGCGCGAAACTACGTCAAAATGCTGTAGACACCTTAGGGAATATGTAGAGAAAGGTTGATATCCCTTTCAATGGCCAATAGGGGTGCATAGGAACACAACGGTTTCAAAATAAGAGGCACTTCCTGATTGGATTTTCCTCAGGGTTTCGCCTGCAATATCAGTTCTGTTATACTCACAGACAATATTTTGACCGTTTTGGAAACTTTAGAGTGTTTTCTATCCTAAGCTGTCAATTATATGCATATTCTAGCATCAGGTCCTGAGAAATAGGTTTACTTTTGGGAACGTTATTTTTCCAAAAATAAAAATAGTGCCCCCTAGTTTCAAGAGGTTAAAGTTGGTTGCCAACCGCTATAAAAATAAATCCACAGAAGAAGAAAGGGCCTCCTGAATGGCGCAGAGGTGTCACTAAAGCAGCGGGTTTGATCCCAGGCTGTGTCACTGCCGGCCTTGACCAGAAGACCCATGAGGCGGTGCACAATTGGCCCTGCGTCGTCTGGGTTAGGGGAGGGTTTGGCCGGCCGGCTCCTTGTGGCAGGCCGGCGCCTGCAAGCTGACTTAGGTCACCAGTTGGACAGAGTTTCCTCCAACACATTGGTGCGGCTGGCTTCTGGGTTAAGCGAGCAGTGTGTCAAGAAGCAGTGTGTCTTGCCAGGGTCGTGTTTTGGAGGACGCATGGCTCTCGACCCAACTCTGTAGAGGAGTTGCAGCAATGGAACAAGACTGTAACTACCTATTGGGCATCATGAAAATGTGGAGAAATGGGTAAAAGTACAACAAAGAAAGAAAGAAGAATGCTACGAAAAGTCACTTCTGGTCGTAGATGTATTGAAGTGTCGTGTTTTTAGGAAGTTGTGTCTAAGCAGCTTCGAACCAAAGTCTAGCTAGGCTAATCTATACTAGTGTCATGTGACTTTAAAAAAACACAATAACAGAACAATAATCATAGTTTTGTCTACATTTAATCAAACAAGTGTAGCTGTCTGTGGAACCATTACATTTGTCCCAGCCAGCCAGATCATCTTTAAATAATTGATGGCTTCATTTGGACAGCTCCATGCATGTCACTCCTACTGGATAATCATTTCATTTTAACCCATGATGTCTGTGTATCTCAAGGTAATGGTTTTTCCATAGTCTGTGTCAATATAACCTGTCTGTCAAGCTGGCAATGTTTACAAAAAATAGTAGCCTATTGTTTAGTAAGGGTAGCTTGGTCTTTTAGTGAGTCAACACTAGAATCTTACTTAAAGATAGCCAAGGGAAAAAACAATATCTAGCTTTAACAGATGCATATTTATTGTGTAGAGTGACATCCTTACTCTGTGGACTTGAACATGTTGGACAAATGTGTTGTTTATATCATGATAAATATCAATAATTTTCCCTAAGATGGGCCCTGGAGAGAGACGTAGCAGCCACACACACCCCTCCCTGCACCAAGATACCTCAGCCTCACCTAGTGATAGAGAGGTAAGACATGAGCCTCAATGATGTATGTAATATCATCTGACCTACACTACAGTCTTCTGTTGATGTGCTTTGGCTCTACACTGCAACAGCAACTTGTGCAGGCAGGAGAAATTGGCCTACAGTATGTGCACTGCCTTCTTAGGATCACTTTCTTATAAGGATTGCTTGAAATAATGTTATATTAGTCCTAGATCTTACGCTTCGGGCTAGTTTCTCTGAAACATATGAAGCCTAGTCCTGCCTATACTACAAAACACTTTCAATTGAGGTTCTAGAAACTAAGATTACTCTGTGTTCAAGAAACTGTCCCTCATCATTAGACATAGATGATATGTGTATGTCCCAAAGCCCTGTTTACCTTCTCTTCCTCCAACACCTCTTGGATTGATGACTTAGGCCAGGGCTCTTCAACACGGATCCTGGAGGGCCTAAAAACTTCTGTTTTTCACCCTCTACTTCGAATCAGGGACTGATTCAGACATCGGACACCAGGGGCCGCCCCATTTATCAATATTACGTATATGCTATTCTAAAATACTACTTCCGAACAGAATTTAGAATGTTCGTACGAATAGAAAAAGGGTGATTTATCAAATAATCCTATGAGCCTCATACGCACACCGGTAGGAAGTAACTATCATGGAAATTCAAACGAAAAAGAAGAGAGACTGTAGATTCTTCAAACAACAACTTGGAGCAGTTAACAATCACTCAATCGTGCAGAGTTAAGGGCCCAATGAACAGAGTTGGGTTTCAGGAAAGTACAACGTCTTTGTTTACGTGGTGGTTAGCAGATGTGTGGAAACCGGGGCGGGAACATGGTGTAAAAGGTGATTTGCTTGTCTGTGCAGGTTAAGATAGTTGACGTTGCCACAGCTCACACCATTGTCTGTTCCTTCCTGCACGTTTCCACACAGCTGAGTTCCTGCAGATAGTAAAACATGGGATGTGTCACATGCTGCGGTCGCACCCAAACGGCTCTTAGCTATACACCCAGGGTTATGACTAAGACACACAGACACGTTTGTATCAGTAAAAAAACACTAACAAATAACAATAGATCGTTCTCTTAAGTGAAATGTTTAATTAGTCATTTTCCCCCACATAATCATTGATAAATACCAATTGTTCTCAGTGCTCGTGCACTGATATATGGTCAAATTCCCCCCTTTAAAGCCTGTGGGGAATATACAACGCGGTGAGGTGATAGTGTCAGATTGATTACAACCAAAAGTTGTTATTTGACTCGCTCAGTTGTTGACCAGTACAAATAAAAACATGGCAACAAAGAGAAGACCATTAAGACAATGAGTTGCTTTAGCAATGGCAAATCTACTTCAAATGAGTAGGCAACACTCACCAATAAGCCATCCATCCTCGACAGCTCCCTCCTGTAGGCGTTTAGGCTAATATTGCTTTTATGCAGAATGAAAGAGTTGTGCGTACCATCACATTCAGCAATGTCTTTTGCGCGTCATATAGCCTATCACCTGCACATTAAGAGTGGAAGCCTTCACATACAGTACCAAAAGTCAAAGGTTTGGACACACCTACTCTTTCAAGGGTTTTTCTTTATTTTTACTATTTTCTACATTGTAGAATAATAGTGAAGACATCAAAACAATTAAATAACACATATGGAATCATGTAGTAACCAAAAAGGTGTTAAACAAATCAAAATATATTTAAGATGATAGATTCTTCAAAGTAGCCGCCCTTTGCCTTGATGACAGCTTTGCACACTCTTGGCATTTTCTCAATCAGCTTCATGAGGAATGCTTTTCCAACAGTCTTGAAGGAGTTCCCACATATGCTGAGCACTTGTTGGCTGCTTTGCCTTCCCTCTGCGTTCCAACTCATCCTAAACCATCTTAATTGGGTTGAGGTCAGGGGATTGTGGAGGCCAGGTCATCTCTGTGTGTATAAGGTAGTAGTTTTGGAATTGTTAGTTGGATTACTTGTTGGTTATTACTGCATTGTCGGAACTAGAAGCACAAGCATTTCGCTACACTCACATTAACATCTGCTAACCGTGTGTATGTGACAAATACAATTTGATTTGATTTAATGCAGCACTCCATCAAGCTCCTTGGTCAAATAGCCCTTACACAGCCTGGAGGTGTGTTTTGGGTCATTGTCCTGTTGAAAAACAAATGATAGTCCCACTAACCGCAAACCAGATCGGATGGCATATTGTTGCAGAATGCTGGGGTAGCCATGCTGGTTAAGTGTGCCTTGAATTCTAAATAAATCACAGACAGTGTCACCAGCAAAGCAACGTCACACCATCTCCTCTGTGCTTCACGGTGGAAACCACACACGCGGAGATCATCCGCTCACCTACATGTACTCTGCGTCTCACAAAGACAGTGGTTGGAACCATAAATCTTTGATTTGGACTCATCAGACCAAAGGACATATTTCCACCGGTCTAATGTCCATCTCTCGTGTTTCTTGGCCCAAGCAAGTCTCTTCTTATTGGTGTCCTTTGAAACCACTACCAATTTGACCATGAAGGCCTGATTCACACAGTCTCCTCTGAACAGTTGATGTGTCTGTTACTTGAACTCTGTGAGGCAGTTATTTGGGCTGCAATTTCTGAGGCTGGTAACTCTAATGAACTTATCTTCTGCAGCAGAGGTAACTCTGGGTCTTCCTTTCCTGTGGTGGTCCTCATGAATGCCAAGAGTGTGCAAAGCTGGCATCAAGGCAAAGGATGGCTACTTTTGAAGAATGTCAAATTTAAAATGCGGCGCTCGTATGTGGGAACCCATTGATGCAAAGAAAATCCTCTAGACTTCAACCTGCTGTGCGATGGTGTATGGAAATTGTATGTTAGTTTGTTTTGCTGCTGATTTGCATTCAAAACATTGTCTCATCGAGGGCTGTGAGATGCCGCTCAGCAAGCTCCCGCTAAAAAGTGTCCGTTGCCAAAAACCCGAGGGTGGATAGCACTTGGATGTGCACCGGAATGGCATGTCTTTGCCTTTTTAAAGTAAGTCTTAAATCCTTGCAAAAATCCTATAAGATTGGCTCATCTGATATCATTTCCCAAAATCAATCTGTACTTTCTGCAGAAAAAGTCCCACCTGTCTCTTAAAAACACCTTCTCTGCTAAATGCATGATCAACCTCATTCGATTTCCCATTATCAAATCATTTTTTTTGTATTTCAACAATGGTTTCACTTTCACACGTGCCTCTAATTTAACAAATTACTGTAGTTTATATGGATTATTATCGTAACAAATGCACCGATGTGGTCAGATGATATGCCTGTCAAGATATGTTGCATGAATTCACAATGGGAATGAAAATTGTTCAGACATTTTCAAGATATATTTTCCCCATTCTACGCTTGACAAGCAGCAGTTCCCTTATTCCACCACTTGGCATGGCTGTGTCTAAATTTACACACACTCTCAAGCAAACGTTCATATTGATAAATCTCACACTTTCCGTGGAAATTATCCCACACATGGTTTATGCACAGATTTGT
The DNA here is from genome assembly GCF_013265735.2 of Oncorhynchus mykiss. Classification (NCBI taxonomy): domain Eukaryota; kingdom Metazoa; phylum Chordata; class Actinopteri; order Salmoniformes; family Salmonidae; genus Oncorhynchus; species Oncorhynchus mykiss. The sequence goes on along the minus strand of NC_048584.1, from coordinate 29,786,721 downwards.
GCATTTGTATGATTGATAAATAAGGCCCCAGGTGAGTGCAGTTTGCTACCAGAAGTGTTTCGACCCTCCAGGACCTGAGTTCAAGAGCCCTGACTTAGGCCTATGTCTGCAGTGCTTCCAGAGGACTACGCTGCCATGCTCTGCTGCATCATAAAACTGCCCTAATGCATATCCAAGGGTTTAAAGTTTCTGTAGCCTCACCCAAAGGATAAGCTGTTCAACCAGTATCATCCCTTAAGTCTCAGCCCTGCATCGATTTAAAGCTGATTAAAACAAACCATGACCAACATGGATGGAGGCAGTTTACCCTAATTAGTGGAAATTGCGGACTAAGTAAATTGCGGACCTGCTTAATTTCAATCACTTATTAGACCTGAAAACTAGGTTTTTATCCAATAAATTACCAAATGAATAGGGTTAAGACATATTTTCACTATTGAAAAGAAGCTAAACCTTTTTGATTGTCTTCAAGTCCTACCCAATTGTTTTTATTTTTTATTGTTCAGGTCTAGGATAGTACTTCAATTAATTCCATGGGTGAACCACAATGTGTCGGCATGCCAAGTTTTTTTTCTACTGACCTCTGCCTTTGGAATGTAGCCTAAACAAGTGAAGTGACCCGTTCTCAGGTAGACTGCTCTGAGGAAGTAGCCCAGGCCATTATGCAGCAATTAGGCTACAGTCAATCATCGTCTGAAGACTGCTGGTGGAGCTGATCTATTGACACAGACGTTTAACTTTAGTTAAGGTGTAGGTGGATGGATCTCAATGAATGGCAATATATACAACAGCATTTTGATATTAGGACTTTGACTTATAGTGTTTTGTACAGTAAATCCAATTTGGCATATCCACGTCGTCAGATAACAAATAAAAAAAACATTTTTACCAAAGATCATAGGCTAAACAACTTTATTTTCAACACATCCATTTCAAAATCCGTTGTAAGAAATAAGCTACCTCAGCAAATAATTGATTGATTCCACATTTTAAATCTCAACTCAAGCCTAAGATATTCACCAACCAAATCCAGCCTGAGGTAGTGAATTGTAGGCTAGACGTTTCAGGCTTCCAGCCCTTTGACAGCACCCGGCTTTATCATCTCCCCTGAAAGACGGCCATCCCCACTATATGGCTTCAGATAGCCTAGAGGCATCTTCTTCCTCCTCATCGTATTCAAATCATCTCTAGCTCACCGTCAGCTCCAGCCTTTACTCCTTTGACTTCACTGTTTCTGTGCCCCACAAACATGTAGGCAAATTAGCCTCATAAAAATGTTTAGCTTAATGATGACTTGGACATCCTCGTTTAAAAGACAAGATGTTAACATTTAGGCCTACCTTTCTATCAATCTCATGAAAGGCTATTTCACAATGGAGGACACAGATACTAGGATGTCAAATTCAGTAAATACCACATCGCCCTAATGTTGATTGGGTGTTCTTTCCATCTTTCTTTCTCTCTGTCTCTCTTTGACCAGTCTTTTGCTCTCTCTATGTTTTTCCTCTGTCTCTGTCAGATTCTCTCACTTTCGTTTTCTCTCTCTGACCAGTGTCTCTCCAGAGAATCTGGGCAGAGACTACACTCTCCTCAGCGCTGTTTCACTCACTCTCATGGTGTTGTTGTTTTTCTCATTGCTCTCTGTCCCCCCCCCCTCATCTGTCGTCCCGTTGACACACTGACCTTTGACCTGGGGTCAGGTGCTGGCCGGGATGATAGCCGAACCTGCTTTTCTCTCTGAGTATACTATCTTTGCTCTGGACCAATCAAAGCCACCCCCCAAAGCACCTCAGGCTCAGGTTGCTCAGGTAGCCAGTGCGGTGAGTTCGGTTCGCCCCCCTCACACCCACCCCTGCCTCCTCTCCTCCTCCTGCCCCTCTCGTTTTCCTTTCCTCGCTCCTGGGTAGAGGGTAGAGGAGCTGGCCTGCTGTTTAGAACCAGTGAAGACTGCTTGCACCCTGCTCTCTCTGTCTTTTCCTCCTCCTTATCTGTTTTCTTTGATGTTCGTAACTTGAAGGCATCTCACCACCACCTAACCTTGCATCTAATCCCTTGGGAGTGATTGTTGGTTTGTAAATGTGACTGTTGGGATAGAAGCTTGTTGTGCTATCTTCAGTATGCCGGTTTGTTGTTATCCAATAGTCTCTCCTTCAGTTGTCTCTGAATTGACAGAAAAGGATGTTATCCCGATTCCCCTTTGTCTTTAGTTATCCTTTATAGTTGCTTGCCCCTTAAACCCTACCAACCTCCTGTATAGTTAACTATAGAGTTTATTTCCTTCCTCGTTCCCACTTCTCACCCCAAACGTCTTCTGTTTGGAGAGTTTATAGTCAGATCCACCTCCGGACCTTCTCTACTTAGCTTGCATAGTTGCGTAGCTTTTCCTAGAGCCATGAAAGATTTTCCTTTATTTCATTTTATACATATTTACTCTTCTCAATATAATTGATTAGTAGTGGTCAAACAAACAGCCCATCCAACAATACAATACCCTTCCGATTGGTGTTGAGTGACATATTTATATTAAAAAAGATTGTAGACCAAAACAACCAAGCTGGTGTTGGGAACTAGAATAATGCAGGGGGAACTAGAATAATGCATTCCTATTCCTCCTCACTTCATCTATTGAAATACCATTGGAAAATACCACACAATACATTGGTCTCAATCTCATGTTCTTAGAATATACCAAGTTGTCCCCCCTGAAACATTTAGCTAGCCAGCAGGGTTGGGGTTGACATTCCAATTGACTTCCTGAATTGAAATGGAATTGACCCCACAGACAGACTAGGCTACAGGCTAGATTGCTGTTGAAAAACAGAGCACAATGGGCTGGCTAGCCTCATCTGTCTGTCTGGAGGATTTCCACATGATCTGCATTTAGAGATGGACTTAATCCTTCTCTAGGCTGTCACCACACTCATCTAGAATTAACAAGTTACCTTTACTCATTCTGTGTCTATTACTTTTATTACATGTTTTATTTTTCTATATTTTCTTTCTTTCTGCATTATTGGGAAGGGCCCGGGACCATTTAACAAAATATCATCACTCTTCACCTGACTATAATATAGTATGTGTTTTACTATAACTGTGGAATCAACAGATATTGCAAATGATAGGCTATTTATTTAAATAATAGGTACTGACTCAGAGATATGTTACTATTTTGAGCAATGTTAAGTTGGAATCATGTCCTAATATTAGCCCATAAATGTAGTCTGTGTGTGACCATGTGTGTTTGTACAAAACATTTAACTTGAAAGTAAATGGTAAATGTGCCTTTTTATAAACACGCAGCCTACTTGTTCCTCATAACTGCAGAGAGCTGTTCAGTTTAACACACTGACATCCTAACCTGTCCTTAGCCCTCTTGGAGTCCTCTAGCAGCTAACCTATTAGCCTAGTTGTCTACTGTGTTTGAGTGCAGAGACTGCAGACCTTTTCTGGGCGAGCAGCTTTCCTGTTAGCCTAGGTTTTTTTCTGTGTTTGAGTGCAGAGACTGCAGACGTCCTCTACTTCTGACCTTGAAACACAGTACCGGTGTAGCTCTGCTTTCCACCACCTGGTGTCTGGAAGCCAAGCCAGGCTGGCATAGTTGTCTGTTGACACAGTATCGTTAGTCATCTGTTGGCTTGGTACAACTGCAGAGGGGAAAATGCGATGTGTCCTGAATGTCAGGGATGCACCCTATTCCCAACAAATGGAATACATAGTGCACTATGTAGGGAACACAGCCTACATCCTTCTGTTTGGCTAGATATCCCTTTATATGCCCTGCCAGATTGTGTACAACTACAGAGACTATGGCACATGTTGCTGGTACACTAGACTGACTGTCTGACATGTCTGACACAGTACCACCATACCAGTACTGTTGTCATCTGCTAAAGATAACCCTTACAAACCTGCCCTGGTACATCCTGCTCCAGCACTACACTGCTTATACCTATCCAGCCCCCTTAGATCTGCCAACATCTTTGTCAGTACGGTTAGTCATCATGCCTTGCCCAGTGGCCTGACAGACTGTGTACAACAACTAAAACTAGGCTGCTGGTTAATGATGCCACTGCCAGTCTTCATATCCAGAGTGACAGTACTGTTTTCCTCCTTTGTGTGCCCTGTCTGCACACACAGCCTAACCTAAACAGCATCTTGGAATGACTGTTTGGGTGTAGTTGTAGGCAGCCTTCACAGTCTGGGTTGTAGGGGTGGGGATGGGTTGTGTCAAGACATTATTAGGCCATGTATAATTCATTGATTGAGAGCAAGTCAGGCCTGTTTTCCACTACTCTGAGCATCTCACTCAGCCACTCTGGGGCTCTTCCCTTTGTCTGCCTGTAAGGCAGGGTTAGGGGGCATTGGTTTGACCTACAAACACTCACACTCAGATCCAAAGTCAAATGAAATGACTTGTTGTAGTCAAAGCAGACCCTGCTGCTTTGTAGCCTCACAGCAAACCAGACACATTGTGAAATGTGTCCCTTCTCATCAGTCTCAAATTGCAACCTCAAACTCCCATAATACATTTGTATAGAGGTTTTCATTTGTTGAATCATAATTTATTAATATTTTTGAGACTTTGCAATGGGTGTATAACTCTGTCTGTAATACGTTTGTTTCATGTGTAAGTGTGCTCTCAACATTTCTTTGTAACTGAGACAGCTTCTTGACTGGTATCACTGGTCGGATTTAAAGATCACACTTGCAGAAAACCCCTTGCTTTTCTTATCTAGTATCAATGTTACTCAAAGGAGGGGAGGAAACTGCTAACAAGCTTACAAGTAGGCCAACAACTGGGTCGTGTTCTGTAGCAAAATATTTAAAAACCTTTTTAAAACTGAAGATGACAATTTCAGGCAACCCCTCCCTCTTTCAGTCCATTTTCTTCTGTTTGGTGGCTGATGCACCAAACTCTGATCTTTTCTATAACCAACCAGCCAGGCTACCCAGCTAATGTTCACAACAACACTACTACACCTGTCTTTACTATGTTCTAGTTAACCTACAATAACATCCTGCTGCAGTGATCCACAGCAATGCCAAAGCTTTGACCTTCAACCTCTTCATCTACTGGCTCCTCTAATCAAGTTTGACTGTTTGTTTTGACCTCATGGCTGCTGTGTAGAAAAATGGCTACCAGTTGTAGTTTAATGGCTACTAGCTGTAGTTCTATTTTAACTCCTATCTGTTCTGTTACTGTATGTTGTACAGTAGAGATGCCTTCTATCTTGTAATTTAACCCCTCTGTTTAATCCAAGTTTGCATGAGGGTACCCAACTACAGTACCCATAAGTCCCTGCATTGCTCCTGTCCAAGCAATACTAATATTCAGAGCCATGTATATTAGATGGCTCTGCTAATATTGCTTGATCCTATACAGAGTAATCAAGGTGTAGCGGTACTGTGCACGATGGCTGGGTGTGGGACATATGGAAGACTAACAGGTCCAGGTACCAGGGCTGCGTCTGAAATTGCACCCTATTCACTATGGCCCCTATATAGTGCACTACTTTGTCACCAGGGCCCATAGTCAAAAGTAGTGGTCAAAAGTATTGCACTACAGTATATAGGGAATAGTGTTCCATTACAGACCCAGCCCTGGTTAAACCAGGACCTAGGTTGTTCTAACCTCTCTCTCCTGCCTCCTGCTATAGAGTGGCAGGAGAAGTGCCACAGGATCACCTAGAGGAAGCATCAATGGAGATGGGAGGGCTTCTCCTCAGGCAAGTTACCTCATTCTCCTAACACCTTTCTCTGGCTTTTCTGTTTCCATTTAAATGTGGTTATTGATGTGTCCTGAAGAGGTAATAAAGCAACTAAGAATACAAGTTAAGATGCTATGCCAGTTAGGCCTAATCAGCTGCAGAGGAAGATGCATTCTGATAAATGTGCCATTTGGATCGAGTCTAGGCCTAACAAAAGGAGTGGTTTAGTTGATTATCTTTAACCCATGCATATCCCACATTTCTCTAGCTATCTATGTACATTCCCACGTGTTTCAGTTCAATATAGTTGACTGCCATCTGGAAATGAATAACTTAAAGTAATACACTCTCCTGTCCATCCTCATACAGAGAGAAGAGCCCCAGTCGTTTGCCCAGAAGCTACAGCTCCGCGTCCCCTCTGTGGAGTCTCTCCTCCTCCGCGGTGCCAGCCGGGCCGAGGGCCTCTTCCGTTCCCCGTCTAAAGAGAGCCTGAACCGCAGCCCCTCTCTCAACTCCCTCACCCCCCTGGGGGAGAATGAGCCCCTGGCCTCCCCCTCTGCCACCCCAGCCTACGACCCTCCATCAGACATCGAGAGCGAGGCAGAGGAGACGTATGGTAGCCCTGAATCCCTGCCGGCCCTGTCTAAAGAACAGCTGATCCATCGGCTACACAGGGTGGAGAAGAGCCTGGGGAACTACAGAGGGAAATACTCAGAGGTGGGGTCATGAGACACTACAGCAGTGGTACTGCATGGTACATCCTTTAGTGAGGCTTGTGGAAATCCGTCTCAAAAGAAATCAGTGTAATCACTAAATAATTATCAGGTAATTACCAGTTCAGCAAGTCATTCCGAACGGCTAAAACAGGGAGGTGGCCTGCTGTATGTCTACAATACACCTCTATGGGATGTACAAGTCACTATGATCAGTCTTCTCTTGCTCATCCAGTTGGTCTCAAATTCAGATGACCAGAGTAGGGAGTTGGCCTGCTATGCATACAGTGCCTTCGGAAAGTATTCAGATCATTTGACTTTTTACACATTTTGTTACATGCCTTATTCCAAAATGGATGAAATAAAAAATACAAATCCTCATCGATCTACACACTACCCTATCATGACAAAGCGAAAACAGGCTTTTAGAAATGTTTGCAAATGTATTAAAAATAAAACGCAGAAATACCTTACTTGCATAAGTGTTCAGACCCTTTGCTATGAGACTCGAAATTGATCTCCGATGCATGCTGTTTCCATTGATTAAACAGCGTTGTACGAGATCTTCAGTTTCTTGGCAATTTCTCACATGGAATAGCCTTCATTTCTCAGAACAAGAATAGACTGACGAGTTTCAGAAGAAAGTTATTTTGAGCCTGTAATCGAACTCACAAATTTTTGATGCTCCTGATACTCAACTAGTCTAAAGAAGGACAGTTTTATTGCTTCTTTAATCAGGACAACAGTTTTCAGCTGTGGTAACATAATTGCAAAAGGGTTTTCTAATGATCAATTAGCCTTTTAAAATGATAAACTTGGATTAGCTAACACAACGTGCCATTGGAACACAGGCCTATGTAGATATTCCTTTAAAAATCAGCCGTTTCCAGCTACAATAGTCATTTACAACATTAACAATGTCTACACCGTATTTCTGATCAATTTGATGTTATTTTAATGGACAAAAAATGTGCTTTCAAAAACAATTATATTTATAAGTGACCCAAAACTTTTGAACGGTAGTGTGTGTTAAAAAATGTGTGCAATAATTTCAAAGAACCTGTTTTTGCTTTGTCACTATGGAGTATTGTGTGTAGATTGAGGGGCGGAATTATTTAATCAATTATCAAAATAAGGCTGTAATATAACAATGTGGAAGTCAAGGGGTCTGAATACTTTCTGGATATACTGTATATCTCTGTGTGTACAGCTATATTTGATTTACCTTTCTAACCATTCTCCTTCTCTCTCTGTGTGTGTCTGTCTCTCTACAGTTGGTCACTACCTACAGAACAGTCCAGAGAGATAAGGAGAAGACCCAGGTGATTTTCATAAACCACCTCAACACCAGATTACATATAGTGATGCTCTGTACTATTGGGAGGATGGAGGAACGCTTTCATCCACACTCGCTGAATGCTGATGTAGTCTTTTCTGCTTTTCTCCTCAGGCCATTCTCAGTCAGAGTCAAGACAAAGCTCTCCGTAGGATAGGGGAGTTGAGAGAGGTACGAGTATGACCATGAACACCATCTGTTTCTGTTAAATTCCAGTACTGTCTGTTATGACCCGTTACTCTCTCTGAACTCAAAAGCTTTTAGGATGCAGGCAACCACTGAGTCACAGCATTAGGGTTGGAAGTCCTGAAATCTTTCTGTCCTAACCCAAAAAACAGGAGCTGAGCCAAAGGAAGGAAGTCAAGAGCAGTAGGTTAGCTAAGCCAAGGAAGGAGCCAGTAGGTTAGCTAAGCCAAGGAAGGAGCAGTAGGTCAGCTTAGACAAACTGAGGAAGTAGCAGTAGTTAAGCCAAGGAAAGTGAGGAAGGAGCAGTAGGTTAGCTAAGCCAAGGAAAGTGAGGACAGAGCAGTAGGTTAGCTGAGCCAAGGAAAGTGAGGACGGAACAGTAGCTAAGCCAAGGAATGAGCAGTAGGTCAGCTAAGCCAGGGAAAGAGAGGAAGGAGCAGTTGGTTAGCTAAGCCAAGGAAAGTGAGGACGGAGCAGTTGGTTTGCTAAGCCAAGGAAAGAGAGGAAGGAGCAGTTGGTTAGCTAAGCCAAGGAAAGTGAGGACGGAGCAGTTGGTTAGCTAAGACTTGGAAAGAGAGGAAGGAGCAGTTGGTTAGCTAAGCCAAGGAAAGAGAGGAAAGAGCAGTTGGTTAGCTAAGCCAAGGAAAGTGAGGACGGAGCAGTTGGTTAGCTAAGCCAAGGAAAGTGAGGACGGAGCAGTTGGTTAGCTAAGCCACGGAAAGAGAGGACGGAGCAGTTGGTTAGCTAAGCCACGGAAAGAGAGGACGGAGCAGTTGGTTAGCTAAGCCACGGAAAGAGAGGACGGAGCAGTTGGTTAGCTGAGACTTGGAAAGAGAGGAAGGAGCAGTTGGTTAGCTAAGCCAAGGAAAGTGAGGACGGAGCAGTTGGTTAGCTAAGCCAAGGAAAGTGAGGACGGAGCAGTTGGTTAGCTAAGCCACGGAAAGAGAGGACGGAGCAGTTGGTTAGCTAAGACTTGGAAAGAGAGGAATGAGCAGTAGGTTAGCTAAGCCAAGGAAAGTGAGGACGGAGCAGTTGGTTAGTGTGCAGTGTGCCCTGCATGTAGGAAGTATAGGAACTGGCTCATGATTGTGATAATAAGGCGATCAGTGTGAGCAACTACTAATCTGGGTCTCATAGTGAGTAGTTATTGGGGAAGTAGGGTGTAAATCAGTCATTCTGAGTGGTCCGACTGCAGTGTAGTTGATCACAAACACACTATATTCCTCACCAAGAGCTGTGTGTATTAAGGCAATGTGTTATATGACAATGTTTCTCCCCAGGAGTTGCACATGGACCAGCAGGCTAAGAAGCACCTTCAGGAGGAGTTTGATGCTGCCCTGGAGGAGAAGGACCAGATGATTACTGTGCTTCAGACCCAGGTGTTTATATACAATACAGTGCAATTTTCACATTTTGTTAAATTTTTGTTCAATGTAAAATGAATCACGTTGTGATTTGCCCCCACTGATCTGTACAACAACATACTCAAAGTATAAGAACAATGATACCATTTCTACAATTGATATAAAATAAAATGTGTTTCAATGAGTGTCTGCTGAACACTGTCATTATAATCTTGACTGTAGAATAAAATCTGATCTTCAGCCTGTGTTGCTCTGTGTTTTGACTGTGTGGTCCCTCCTCCTCTGCCAGGTTGCCCTGATGAAGAAACATCTGAAGGGGGTTCCTGGTGGAGCTGTGGCCCCTGAGGTTGAACATCCTCTCCAGGCTGAAGATGCTCCAGACTCCGCCTCTGCCCCACAGAGCCCCTTCAAAGACGCAGGTACTATACAGTACAGACACTATGCTGACTCCCACCCCTGATAGATGATGATGTGTAGATGGACAGTAGCAGACCTGGGTTCAAATAGTATTGTCTGGTGCAATGTAACCAATTGAATAGTGCCTAAGGTGCAAACCCTCTACACTTCTGGCACTCTAGGCAGGCTCAACCAAAAACTTAGTGTTTGGATTTCAAATACTATTTTGACCCAGGTCTGAGTAATGTAATGTTGAAATGTTTAGAGCCATTTGTCTTTTATCACATTTATTGAGTATATTTAAAGGGATTAATCACCCAAATGACAAAATGACACATTGGTTTCCTTACCCTGTAAGCAGTCTATAGACAAGGTATGACAGCAGTCCCTGCTTTGATTTAGTTTCCCTGGCACTGTTTAAACATTCAGATGTTTTAGTGTTTGTTGCACAAATCCCATTCAATTCACGGGACCGATTATTAGCATTTTACACACGTTTTATTTATTTGATTTAACCTTTATTTAACTTAGTTTAAAATCATCAGAAAGTATCTCAAATCGATTGTAAAGCTCAACAAAGTGACTTATAGATGTTTTGAACATGATGTGTGACAAATGCAAATATCGGTGCCATGACTTAAATGGCACCGAAATGCTGAAACATTAGCATGTGGAAACAGTGCCAGGGACACTAAACCAAAGCAGGGATTGCTGTCATACCTTGTCCGTAGACTGCTCACAGGGTAAGGAAACCAATGTGTAATGTAGGTGAACTATCCCTTTAACACATAAAACCACAACACCGATCCTCTTATTGATAGGGTTTTGGTTAAATGCGGAAGACACATTTCAGTTGAATGCATTCAATGGTACAACTGACTAGTTATCCCCATTTCCTTAGCGCCTCAGTACTCCCCCTTTTCTGACTGAGCCGCGTTACCTCATCTAAACTGCAGAAGGCAGCGCTGACCCAGTGAAAACCATGGATAGGGATAGGATTAGAACATATGTACAGTATGTATTTCTATGTAATAGAACATGTATCTCTCCATGGGAGTCCCTTTCCCACTAAGCTGTGTTACCGCTTCCAAACAGCAGAGGGCGGCACTGACCCATCTAAAAGCATGGAGGTGCTGCAGAAGAGGGTGACGCGCCAGGAGAATCTGCTCCAGAAGTGTAAGGAGATGCTCAGGACACACAAGGAGCGCAGTGCCCAGCTGACCAGTGAGAATGACACTCTACAGGAGCAGCTGCAGGAGAGACTGCAAGAGTTGGAGAAAACCAAGGTGTGTTAACCAATGTCAGTGGAGGCTGGTGGAGGGAGAAATGGAGATGATGTATTGTGATAGTATTCCATGGCTGGAATGGAACGGTATGAAACACGTAATCATAAATTATCAATATTCCATTCCGGCCGTTACAATTAGACATTTTTGTTTAGAAACCGTCACATGGCTCTTCTAATCAACTTTTCTGGAAAGATAGCTTACCCTTCACTCTGGAATACACATTTTAGAAGACCATTTTCCACATATGGCAGCCTGTACTTAGTACACTGTAGTTTTGAAAGGAGTTCATTATATGGGACTGAAGAGTGAGTGTCTGAACTCTGAACCACAGAAGTCAACACTATGGTGTGAACAGTAACACCATGTTTCACAACACTGTTTTATAAATCATCCAATGGAGTCTTGATGGTTTAGTGATCATGTGCCTGGTCTGTGGCTTCACTATCTATTTCTATGACACACACACAAGGCCCTCATAACGAGACAGAGCTCCAAAGTACACAATGTATGGAAATGGGTGCCATATGTAGGGAATAGGGTGCTATTTACGACTCATCCCAGGGGCTGACCAAGGTCATGTCATCTAGCTAACTTTGACATTTATTCTGTTTAATAGCACAACATTGTTCTTTGGTGGAATAATATGTACATAGTTTAGTTTGGCTGTGGTGTCTGTCGTTTTCACTAGCGGCTGAGAGTGATGCTGGGTGTCAGAACAGGCCTGTGATAACAGACAATAGCTCTGCATCTAAGTGTGATGGGCAGAGGTGTGTGTGTGTGTGGAGTTGCAGAATGTGTATGTGTGTGCGTGAGGTACAGAGGTATCTGTGTGTTTGGGTGGAGTTACTGTGTGTGTGTGTGTGTGTTGAACCTGGCCAGTGTCTGAGAACAGGACTGTTCCTGTGACAGAAAGAGCCAGAGGTTAACAGGCGCTCAGCTCTCCTAACTTGCGTGGAGGGGCTTGCTCATCCACACACACCCCACACCCTGTAAAACAGACAGCATCTGTCTCTCAGGCCATCATTTCACCTTTGGAATCTGGTATTTATATGGCGTTGTGGTCTGTTTCGTATTTGCGTTAAATGTTTATTTACCTTATTGTATGTTCTCACACAGTAGTTTCATAGTGACATGCTAGCTACACTATAGACCACTGCTGCTAACCTAACCTGGTCTATGTGTTGGTTTAGTTGGCCTCTGTTGACAACCGCCTTGTGGCTGTGGTGGCCTGGCCTCATGGGTGGTGTAGGGAGACTGCCTGCCATGCAGAAACATTTTGCAACCTGGCTTGATACTTCCTTGTTTTATTTAACTTTTTTCTAACCAGGAAAGTAGCCTGTTCTGAGAGCTGTTTGTGCTGTATTCATTGTTCATTTACTACAGCGGTGCTCCTGTTCCTTTACTAGAGCGGTGCTCCTGTTCCTTTACTACAGCGGTGCTCCTGTTCCTTTACTACAGCGGTGCTCCTGTTCCTTTACTACAGCGGTGCTCCTGTTCCTTTACTACAGCGGTGCTCCTGTTCCTTTACTAGAGCGGTGCTCCTTTTCCTTTACTAGAGCGGTGCTCCTGTTCCTTTACTAGAGCGGTGCTCCTGTTCCTTTACTACAGCGGTGCTCCTGTTCCTTTACTAGAGCGGTGCTCCTTTTCCTTTACTAGAGCGGTGCTCCTGTTCCTTTACTAGAGCGGTGCTCCTTTTCCTTTACTACAGCGGTGCTCCTGTTCCTTTACTAGAGCGGTGCTCCTGTTCCTTTACTACAGCGGTGCTCCTGTTCCTTTACTAGAGCGGTGCTCCTGTTCCTTTACTAGAGCGGTGCTCCTGTTCCTTTACTAGAGCGGTGCTCCTGTTCCTTTACTACAGCGGTGCTCCTGTTCCTTTACTACAGCGGTGCTCCTGTTCCTTTACTACAGCGGTGCTCCTGTTTCTTTACTACAGCGGTGCTCCTGTTCCTTTACTACAGCGGTGCTCCTGTTCCTTTACTACAGCGGTGCTCCTGTTCCTTTACTACAGCGGTGCTCCTGTTCCTTTACTACAGCGGTGCTCCTGTTCCTTTACTACAGCGGTGCTCCTGTTCATTTACTACAGCGGTGCTCCTGTTCCTTTACTAGAGCGGTGCTCCTTTTCCTTTACTAGAGCGGTACTCCTGTTCCTTTACTAGAGCGGTGCTCCTGTTCCTTTACTACAGCGGTGCTCCTGTTCCTTTACTACAGCGGTGCACCTGTTCCTTTACTAGAGCGGTGCACCTGTTCCTTTACTAGAGCGGTGCTCCTGTTCCTTTACTACAGCGGTGCTCCTGTTCATTTACTACAGCGGTGCTCCTGTTCCTTTACTACAGCGGTGCTCCTGTTCCTTTACTACAGCGGTGCTCCTGTTCCTTTACTACAGCGGTGCTCCTGTTCCTTTACTACAGCGGTGCTCCTGTTCCTTTACTACAGCGGTGCTCCTGTTCCTTTACTAGAGCGGTGCTCCTGTTTCTTTACTAGAGCGGTGCTCCTGTTCCTTTACTACAGCGGTGCTCCTGTTCCTTTACTACAGCGGTGCTCCTGTTCATTTACTACAGCGGTGCTCCTGTTCCTTTACTACAGCGGTGCTCCTGTTCATTTACTACAGCGGTGCTCCTGTTCCTTTACTACAGCGGTGCTCCTGTTCATTTACTACAGCGGTGCTCCTGTTCCTTTACTACAGCGGTGCTCCTGTTCATTTACTACAGCGGTGCTCCTGTTCCTTTACTACAGCGGTGCTCCTGTTCCTTTACTACAGCGGTGCTCCTGTTCCTTTACTAGAGCGGTGCTCCTGTTCCTTTACTAGAGCGGTGCTCCTGTTCCTTTACTAGAGCGGTGCTCCTGTTCCTTTACTAGAGCGGTGCTCCTGTTCCTTTACTAGAGCGGTGCTCCTGTTCCTTTACTAGAGCGGTGCTCCTGTTCCTTTACTACAGCGGTGCTCCTGTTCCTTTACTACAGCGGTGCTCCTGTTCCTTTACTAGAGCGGTGCTCCTGTTCCTTTACTAGAGCGGTGCTCCTGTTCCTTTACTAGAGCGGTGCTCCTGTTCCTTTACTACAGCGGTGCTCCTGTTCCTTTACTACAGCGGTGCTCCTGTTCCTTTACTACAGCGGTGCTCCTGTTCCTTTACTACAGCGGTGCTCCTGTTCCTTTACTAGAGCGGTGCTCCTGTTCCTTTACTACAGCGGTGCTCCTGTTCCTTTACTACAGCGGTGCTCCTGTTCCTTTACTACAGCGGTGCTCCTGTTCCTTTACTAGAGCGGTGCTCCTGTTCCTTTACTACAGCGGTGCTCCTGTTCATTTACTACAGCGGTGCTCCTGTTCCTTTACTAGAGCGGTGCTCCTGTTCCTTTACTAGAGCGGTGCTCCTGTTCCTTTACTACAGCGGTGCTCCTGTTCCTTTACTACAGCGGTGCTCCTGTTCCTTTACTACAGCGGTGCTCCTGTTCCTTTACTAGAGCGGTGCTCCTGTTCCTTTACTAGAGCGGTGCTCCTGTTCCTTTACTACAGCGGTGCTCCTGTTCCTTTACTACAGCGGTGCTCCTGTTCCTTTACTACAGCGGTGCTCCTGTTCATTTACTACAGCGGTGCTCCTGTTCCTTTACTACAGCGGTGCTTCTGTTCCTTTACTACAGCGGTGCTCCTGTTCCTTTACTACAGCGGTGCTCCTGTTCCTTTACTACAGCGGTGCTCCTGTTCCTTTACTACAGCGGTGCTCCTGTTCCTTTACTACAGCGGTGCTCCTGTTCCTTTACTAGAGCGGTGCTCCTGTTCCTTTACTACAGCGGTGCTCCTGTTCCTTTACTACAGCGGTGCTCCTGTTCCTTTACTACAGCGGTGCTCCTGTTCCTTTACTAGAGCGGTGCTCCTGTTCCTTTACTACAGCGGTGCTCCTGTTCCTTTTGATAACTTGCAGATTAATCCATCTTTTACTTTCAAAGATGGTCCATTTATCCTTACCCAAAGAGCATCTTCAACCTTCAATATATATATTATCTGATCTCTCCTTCCGTCTGTCTGTTCTCAGGTGCCTTCACTGTTGCTTTGATACCTTGCACATTAACCCATTTTTAAAATATTTCCTTCCGTTTGTCTTGTCTGAACTACAGGACCTGCACACCACAGAGAAGACCAAGCTCATCACCCAGCTGCGTGATGCTAAGAACCTTATTGAACAGCTGGAGCAGGACAAGGTGAGTGAAGAGGGCTTCTAATGCTAGCCAGGAGATTCTGGACCTTGCTCACGAACTTAAAAACTATTTGAATAAAACAACATCACCATAGGTAATAAGCTGAAACTTCAGTTAACTTTCCTTTTTAAGGTTGGTCATATATCTTGATTGAAGCTCCCTTTTAAGCTTCTGAGTCAGTGGAGGCTGGTGACACTTCAAATCAGGCTCATCGTATTGGCAAGAATGGAATCCTAAAACAACACATGGATACCCGGTGTTTGAAGTGTTGTATACCTTTCATTCCAGCCATTACAATTACCCCATTCATCGATTGCTCCCTTCTTCCACCAGCCTCCACCATTCTGGCCCTAATGTTGAGTGCCCCTAAAATGTCTTCCGCACTCCTGCTTAGTGTGAATGTGTGAAATATAGACATGTTTGTGCTATACCCCTGAGTGCAGAGATGACATAAACACTCTATCCATGATTGTTGCGCTTGACCATTATCCTCTGGCTCTGCAAGAGGTTTGTGTGTGTGAGTGTGTGTGTGTGTGTGTGTGTGTGTGGAGACTGTGACTTGTGAGGTCACAATGATGAATATGGGTTAGGGTTAGAGGCACAGCATAATTGTTGGAAACAATTTAGGGGCCTTGGGTTTGATTAAGACATGCTACATAGGAGACAATCATAACAGTGCAGATACATTTTTTTGAATTGAGGACCTATTTGGAAATATATATATGTATATATATATTATATATATACACAAGCAAGCAAAAGCATGTGGACACCCCTTCCAATTAGTTGATTCTGCTATTTCAGCCACATCCGTTGCTGACAGGTGTATAACATCGAGCACACAGCCATGCAATCTCCATAGACAAACATTGGCAGTAGAATGTCCTTACTGAAGAGCTCATTGACATTCATCGTGGCACTGTCATAGGATGCCACCTTTCCAACAAGTCAGTTCGTCAAATTTCTGCCCTGCTAGAGCTTCCTCGGTCAACGGTAAGGGCTGTTAATGTGAAGTGGGAACGTCTAGGAGCAACAACAAGTGGTAGGCCACAGAAGCTCACAGAAGGGGATCACCGAGTGCTGAAGTGCGTGGTGCGTAAAAATTGTCTGTCCTCAGTTGCAACACTCACTACCGAGTTCCAAACTGCCTCTGGAAGCAACGTCAACACGAACTGTTCGTCGGGAGCTTCGTGAAATGGGTTTCCATGGCCGAGCAGCCTCACACAAGCCTAAGATCACCATTTGCAATGCCAAGCGTCGGCTTTAGTGATGTATAGCTTGCCGCCATTGGACTCTGGAGCTGTGGAAATGGGTAGTGCCAACTGTAAAGTTTGGTGGAGGAGGAATAATGGTCTGGGGCTGTTTTTCATGGTTTGTACTTGGTCCCTTAGTTCCAGTGAAGGGAAATCTTATGCTACAGCATACAGTACAATGTCATTCTAGATGATTCTGTGCTTCCAACTTTGTGGCAACAGTTTGGGGAATGCCCTTTCCAGTTTCAGCATTAGAATGCTCACGTGACCAATGCGAGGTCCATACAGAAATGGTTTGTTGAAATCAGTGTTGAAGAACTTAACTTGCCTGCACAGAGCCCTGACCTCAACTCCATCGAACACTTTTGAGAGGTCTGGCCGACTGCGAGCCAGACCTAATCACCCAATATCAGTGCCTGACATCACTAATGGTCTTGTGGCTGAATGGAAGCAAATCCCCACAGCAATGTCCCAACATCTAGTGGAAAGCCTTCCTAGAAGTGTGGAGGCTGTTATAGCAGCAAATGGGGGACCAACTCCAACTCATTTGGAATGAGGTGTTCGACAGGCAGGTGTCCACATACTTTTGGACATGTAGTGTAAGTGTGTTCATTAATGTGCTATCCTCTGGGATCACATACACATATCAGCATGTATTATTTTATTCTGAAAGTAAAATAAAATTCAATCCAATCATGGCTGTACCTTCAGGGCATGGTCATAGCAGAGACAAAGCGTCAGATGCATGAGACTCTGGAGATGAAGGAGGAGGAGATCGCCCAGCTCCGCTCCAGAAGCAAGATGGCCGCCGCCCAGAGAGAGGAACTGCAGGAGCAGAAAGAGAAGTCTGAGAAAGCAGGTCAGTGGATCTCTTCTTCCTCTAGCAATGGGTAAGTTGTACAATATCTAACCAACGATGTGTGTTTGCACCTTCCCCCAGGGTTTGAGGAGCTAGAGAAGGCTCTGGCCATGGCCCAGAGGGCTGAGGAGGCACGGAGGCTGCTGCAACTCCAGCTGGAGGAACAGGTGAAGGAGGTAGTACAGGCCGGGGAAGAGGAGAGGAGGAGTCTGCAGCAGGAGCTCACCAGGGTCAAGCAGGAGGTGGTAACCATCATGAAGGTGAGGGGCATCTACTGTACATCAAAATACTAATGAAAAATTCACTCAGTACTCATGCAGTACTCATGCAGTAGTACACAATCACTACTCACCCAGTACCAAGACCAGGGTTGGCGGCAATTCCATTTCAATCCCTGTAAATTTACTAAGGGGCCGATTACGAACAGAGTTAAGCGCACATAAATGAAACATAATTCCCTTTTTATGCACTTTTCTCTCTGTGTGTAATCTGGACTTGAAATTAAGCATGAGAATTGCATGCTATTCACCCGCTATTCGTTCGGGTGGAGATCTAAGATATAAAGGTGTGGGGGAGGTGTGTCTACAGATACGCTGTATTCTGACCTTAATTCCCTGAATAACTACATATATAGTCAACAGCATGCTCTTACCAACTGAGCCACGAAGGACTACTTGTATTTACCCATCCATTGCAATCACTTGAAGGTGTAATATTGTGTTGCTATTTGTGTTGTAGAAATCCTCAGAGGAGAAGATGGCAGAGATGGAGAAGCTACATAGTGAAGCACTGGCCAGTAAAGAACAGGAGCTCAGCGCTCGAGTCAACCAGGCCGTGGTAAGTTAATATCTTTTAATACTGTATTTTGTCCTCTACACATATACTGCAAAACAAACTCGGCTATAGTTTTGAGCTGTTTGAGCTACATGTTTACGTATATTATGTGAATATTTCTCCGGCACTGTCTTGCTGTTTCTATTGCTGTTTTATTGTGAGAGTCCTGAGTAAGATATCCAATGTATTTGTTACATATGGCAGATTTCAACTTGAATTATGTGTTTGGTTTAGGAGCGGTGTCAAGAGGAGCTGGCCCAGGCTGCCAAGGAGTTGGAGCAGCAGTCTGCCCTTGCCCTGGAAGATGCAGAGCTGCAGAAGGCTGCCATAGAGACCGAGGCAGAGACCAATGCTAAGGAAATACTTCTGGAGCTGGAGACCACCAGAACTGTAAGTCCTCGGGTAGTTAATACATGAAGACTAATGCATTATTGATATTTGGAATTAGAATATTTTGCTGTTTAGCTACTCTATTCAAATATGCTGCACATTGTTGATTCTACAGCAAATAATATAGTCTAATGTATCTAGAAGCTTTACATTGTTGGTTGATTCTATGGCAAACATACAATAAATACACATCTCATTACAGAGAATTCTGGAACTGGAGAGCTCTCTGGAAAGGTACTCCCAACCTGGGTCAGTTCCGTCATCAGATGATCTCTCCACTCAGATGGAGGAGCTGAGGAGAAAACACGAGGAGGAGGTGACTGCACTAGAGGAGAAGCACCGTGAGGAGCTGGAGAAGCACAAGGTAGAGCTGCACCAGGAGGCCTTAGCCCAACACAACGCTGCCATGGAGGAGTTCAGGGCAAAACACAGAACTGAAGTGGAGACCATCTTGAAGGAGAAAGAGGCCCAGTTGCAGTCCCATGTAGAGGACATGAACCAGAAGACAATGGAGAAGCTGGATGTAAAACAAACTGAGTTGGAAGCCCTTTCCTCTGAGCTCCAGGAGGTGTTGAGGAGCAAGCAGGTTCTCGAGGAGAGACTGGATGCAGTTGAAACTGCTGGTGGGTCATCCAGGCAGGAGCTGGAGCAGAGACTACAGGAGGTGCTGACCAAGCACAGTGTAGATATTGAGGAGATCAAACTGCAGCATGTGCAGTCCCTGGGAGGAATGGAAAAGACGCTAAAAGAAGAACTCAACAAGTTGATGCTGTTGCTGAAGGAGAAAGAGAAGGAGCTTGAGGCTCACCTTGTCTGTGAGAAAAGACTGAATGAAGAATCAGAGAGGGTTCTTCAAGACCGGAATGCCAAGGTTAAAGAATTGGAGGAGCTTAGGAAGAGTTTAAAGCAGGCCCAATCCGAAAAGAAGGGCCTTGAGAAATCTAACGCCCAACTCCGTAAGATCAGAGATGAACTCTCACAGTGCAAGAGTCGGTTGATAGATTTAGAGCAAAAACTGGTGACAACTCGAAGTGAATGCCAACAGAAAGAGGAATCTCTTCAACAAAAGGTACAGGAGCTTGAAGAGCTAGAGAAGCAGTTGCAACAGGCTAGGAAGCAGCTCTCTGAACAGGATACATCTTACACTGATGAACTGAACACTAAGCAAGAGGAAGAAAAGCAACTAAAGAAACAGCTAGAGGACCAGAAGGCTGCTCATGAGAAGGTAGAAAACATTAAGACCGACATGGAGGCCAAGTTGAAATCACAGGAAGCGAAGATGGAGAAATTTAAAACAAAGAACAAAGAGATGCAGGAGAAATTCAAGAAGAAGCTTCAGGAACTTGAGGAATCTTCAAAAAAGGAGCTGGCAAAGAAGGAGTCAGAGCTATTGCAGAAGGAACAGCAAGGTAAAGAGAAAGTCCTGGAGTCTCAGACAAGTTCAGAAGGCCTGAGCAGTGCTATGTCCCAGCTTGAGGCCAACCACAAGGAAGAACTAGAGAAGATGTGTGAAGTCCATAAGCAAGAGAAGGAAAATCTTGAGCATCATTGGCAGGGAAAGCTGGAACAACAGGAAGAGGAAATACAGGAGAAACACACACAAATACTACAGGAGAAGGTACAGGAATTGGAGGAGGTCACCCAGCAGCTTGGAAAGACCAAAGAAGAAAAAGAGCAAGTTGTGCAGGAAGTGAAGAACATGAAGGAGGAGTTGGTGATGAGACAGACCACTGTGCAGAAACTGCAAGCCGAGCTTAAGGAAGCGGCAGTCAAGATGGAGAGTTTATCTCAATCTGAGGCAATGTTCAAAGAGCAAGTAGAGGTGATTGAGAGGAATCTAAACACGGCTCTGAATGAGAGGAACTCCTTCCAGGATCAGGTGAGCAAGACTGAGGAGAAGGCAAGAGAGACGATCAAGGCTCTGTCTGAGAGGTTTGTAGACACCGAGACGCAGCTTCAAGCTCTTGAGGCTTCTAAGGGTGAAGAAGGGGAGGCCGTTCAGAGGAGGCTTGAACAGCATTCTCTTCAATTGGAAGTCAAGGAAAAAGAACTGCAGAAGCAGTTCACTGGGATTAGCAACGAACTGATGCGTTACTGCAGGGAAATTGAGGCCAGCATCGAAGGTGGTACGAAGGAACTCTCTGAGCGAGTCGAGAGCAGAGTGAGAGAGTTGAAAGAGAGGGTTCTGGGTAATCAGAAGAAGGTAGCACATCTTAAAAACGTTATCCTTACCAAGGTTGACAGGATACGCTCTTTGGAGGAGCAACTCCATCAGAGGACAGAGGAGAATAAGAACCTATGCAGTTCACTAGAGCAAATGACTGTTCAGCTAAATGTACACAAAGATGATATCAAAGCCTTAACTGCTGAGAGGGAGTCTCTGCAGAGGGATGCTGAGAATCACGCTCAAGCTCTCTCAGAAAAAGTAATTTGCATCGAACAGCTCAGTGAGGAAAACCGAACCATCTCAGAGAATGTCAAATCAAACGTTGTGCATATCAGCAACTTGGAGAGTATCATAAATGACTTGAAGACCCAGTTATCAGGTAGCCATATGAGGAAGGATGAAGCCATATCACTGCTTGATCAGCAGCACAAGGAGGAGAGACAGAGGCTTGTTTGCCAAATGGAGGAGATCAATGACAGACTAGAGAAAGAGAAGAAATCTGCAGTGGAGCAAGCCGACACCCTCAGGAACAACCTCACTGAGTTCAAGACGAAAGCAGAGTCCAAGTTCTCTCAGAACCACAATACTGTTAAGTCTCTACAGACCAGACTTGAGGATATGGAGAAACAGATCTCTGAGAAGAACGAGGCCTTACAGAGGCTAACGGCCAGCATTGACAATCAGTCCGTCAGCAAGTCGGAGATGGACCAAGCCTTGAGTGAAAAGGAGCAGAAAGTCAGTGCCCTTTCTTTGGAAGTGGAGAGCTGCAACAGCCGGCTCAGTGAGCTGGAGGAGCAGTTGGTCCTCAGGACGAAAGAGAGTGAGCAGCTAACTGCTGACCTGAAGCAGCAGCAGATTATCAGAGAGAGTGAGAAGCGAGAGCTCACAGAGCATCTACAACAGACCCAGGAGCAGTTCAGAACCCAGAATGTAAATCTAGTCCAGGCTACAGATGAGAAACTGCAGTCCCTGGAGAGAGAGAACCAAACTTTGAAACAAGAGCTGGAGTGGCAAAGGGAAGCCGTTGAGAAGACGAAGGCTGAGATTCTCAAGAGCAAAGAGGAGAGTCTGAAGGTGGCTGAAGAGAGGTTGTCAAAAGACAATGCTGGGAAAGTGACCGAGCTGAAGAAGAAAGCTGAGCAGAAAATCAGCCAGATTCGGAAACAGTTGACCTCACAACTTGAGGAGAAGGAAAAGACAATGAACGACCTTCAAACACAGTTGGAAGAGGCCAAGATCGATGAAGCGAGAAAGAAGCAGCAGGTGGAAACCCTGGAGGAGAAAGAAAATTACCTTGAGGAAGCTATGGCCAAGATGACGGAAGAGCAGGAGAAACGCATTGAGCAAGTGCGTAGTGATGAAAGACTGGAAAAAGAGAGCTCTTTACAGAGTTTGAAGGACATTTACGAGGAAAAGCTATCATTACTTCAGAAAGACATTTCAAACCAGGAGGAAGCCCTAGCCAAGCTGAAGGAAGAACAAGAAAAACATATTGAGCAAGTACAGAACGTCGAGAGACTTGAGAAAGAGAGCTTATTGGAGAGTTTGAAGAACATGTACGAGGAAAAGCTATTGTCACTTCAGGGAGATATTTTGAACCAGGAAGAGACCAAAGCAAATGAGACCCTCTCAAGGCTTGAGGAGATGAAGATTAAGCTTAAGGAAGTGGAGGTGGAAAAAGTAAACTTTCTGGCTGAAATAAGCTGCCTGAAGGATGATCTGCTTGAGAAGACTGCACTGATCGAACAGCAAAAGACAGAATTGGCTAGCTTAGAAAAACAGGGTATGAATGCAGTGGAGGTCGTGGAGCATTGCACTGCAGAGCAAACCAAGAGTCTCACAGCAGGCAAAGAGACGGAGAACCACTCTCTGACGCAGGAATATGGGGATGCTGAATCTCTGTCGTCCCTGCAGAATAAGCTGGCAGAGGCAGCGCAGGAGAAGCAGAATCTACAGAAAGACTTGCGTTCCCTGAGGAGGGAGCACAAGCAGGATCTGGAGTATGTGAAGAAAGAGTTGGCCCAAGAGAACGAGAAGAAGCTCAAGTAAGTTTGACCAAATGGTTAGTGCAGTCAATCAAACAAACAAACACAATTATTTATAAAGCCCTTTTTACATCAGCAGTCACAAGTGTTTTAGAGTTAGTGATTTAAAGTAGTCAGTTGAGGTCAGAAAATAAATGCTTTCATTGCCATTTCTATTCATCCTTTTTGGTACTTCCTGTTTTTTCTTTCTCTATCCATACTGTATTTGACATTTTCTCCCCATTGAACAGGCTTGAGCTCGAGGATCTGGAGATGAAGCAGAACTCGTCCCTGAAGCAGCTGATGAGGGAGTTCAACACACAGATGGCTTTGAAAGAACAGGAGATGACTGCTGCACTGAAGGAGACCATTGGTGAGAGGGAATCAGAGTTTTCTGACAAGCCATTGCATGATAAGACACTTGCAGGTATTACCATTGAAACTTAAAAAATATTTAGAAAGTCTCAGCTTTCAGTTCAGTTAGTTAGCACCTCAAGTTTTTCGGAAGTGCATCTTACTACTTATGTTACTAGACTGTCAATGCCCAAAACACCGAAATTAATATGCATATACGAAGTCATTATATGTTATAAATAATTTTTTTGTGTGACTAAAATGGTTTAAGGTGTTAGTTTATAGTCTAACCATACTCTCAAACTGCACCAATGCAAATTCTTCACTGTTTGATAATTTGTCATGGAATCCACATAAATTCATGTGTAATTGTAGTATTCATTTGAAGTGTTTCCAATAGAGAAAATGAAATGAGTTTTAAATATGAGTGACTTTTTAGACAGAACAATAGGGGTGAAACGGAGTTAGGAGATGATTGAATTAGGAAACTGTCTCTGTCTGAAAGAATCACCATATGTTTTCACTGTAGTCCAGTCATTAACACTGCATTCCAAAACGGAAGTGAGTGACTGCTTTGTAATATGTGAACTTCAAGGTCTACTACGTGCTTTGTTTCTTGGCCCGTATTCAAAAGCTGTCTGAGTACTGAATCTGATCTAGGATCAGGTCTGTATTTAATCATATTCGGTATAACCCAAAAGGCCAAACTGATCCTATATCAGCACTCTTCCTCCTCCTCTCTTCTCTTCCAATCAGGGAAGGCCCAGAGCGTGGAGGTGGAGCTTATGGACAGCCATCGGGAAGAGACCAATCAGCTGCAGAAGGTGATCGCCCAGAAAGATGATGACTTAAACAGAACAGTCCATCGATATGAGCAGGTCCTGCAGGTACAGAACTGTATGAATGAATAGCACATGAATGTGTCTCTCGCACTTGTAATAACCTATACTGCTAAACTCTATCAATATGTAAATCATAGCAGTTCCAATGTAACTACAAATATATTACTACAGCTATTACTGTGTAACTACATGGGTATAATGCCATTTTAACGTAAAGGGTTATATGAATTGACATTTATCATTACAGACTGACTGGTTTGCTTTTAGAAAGTAGTTTACAAGTAGGATTTACTGGTCCAACATTGGGTCTGTTTTCCTCAGAAGAATTAGTCCACTTATGTTTTGTTTCCACGCCGGGATTCAAATAGTATTGTGATACTGGTCACTAGTCCAGACACTCCTATCAGTTCCTGACATATTTTTCAACTTTGAGCTTTATTAGAAAAGGACATGTACTCCACCCATCATCAGGAAACTATTACTGACATGGAACCTCCTCCCTTCAATCAGTCCCCCAGAGAATTCAGCTAAATGACAGATACCTTCTGGCTGTAGTGTCTGCTGAATGATTTACATTAAAGACTACTAGACTGTGTGTGTGTGTGTGTGTGTGTGTGTGTGTGTGTGTGTGTGTGTGTGTGTGTGTGTGTGTGTGTGTGTGTGTGTGTGTGTGTGTGTGTGTGTGTGTGTGTGTGTGTGTGTGTGTGTGTGTGTGTGTGTGTGTGTGTGTGTGTGTGTCTACCTTCTGACAGTCTGTTAAGTGATTTACATTTGAAACTAGACTAAATTACTATAGAGGGATAGTCTGCTCTGCTCAGTTAAGTAAACTACAATAAAAGCTGTCTTCTCTCATTCATCACTGTCTCCAGACAATGAAAGTAGGGAGGCCTTAAGTAGAGTAGCACTTGGTATTTGACTGACTGACAATAGTGTGCAGTTGTGATCAGACTATACAGAGATGAAACACACACTGAAGGCTTTTAGCTGAAATGTTTGTTTGCTGATCAAATTAAATAAATGGAAAAAAGTGCAGGCAAAAAACACAGAAAAATACATAGAAATACAAGAAAATAATAGGGGAAAGTTATTTGAAATTTGAGTACAGACCTACTGTATTTTCTAAGAAAGGAAATGACTGGTTGGTGGTTGTCCTGTTCTTCCCGGCAGAGTCGAGAGGTGGAGATGGGGGACAGAGTGTGGCAGGTACAGAAAGAGCTGGAGGACCTGCAGGCAAGGACCCACAGCGGCAGTGGAGAGGTACGGTATCTCAGATCATACTGTACATGTTTATTGGGTGAAGCTAGGAGTAGGGGTTAAAACTTTTAAACAAATTGGCATCCTTGATGTTAAGGGGGAAAAAAATCCCTGAAAAATCACAAATTTAAAATCACAGTGCAGTTATTACAAAACGACCACTAACAAGTCCTTATCATCAACATAAAGGGGAAAATGAAACAAATACCTAACGCAACAATGCTGGAACAAAATATGTTTTATAGCTACTTTATAATGAGGGAGAGTGAGATGGCATGTGAGTGACGCAGGGAGGGAGAGAGAGATGGCAACCAAGTCGACTTGCGCTGGTAGACTAACTTATTGCTAGTTATGTATCATCTCATCTGATTACATAGTACTGGCCTTGACTGCATCAAACCGAGAGTAGTTAAGCTAGCTAGCGAACGTTAGCTAGAATAGTTGAGACTACATAACTTGAACTGTGCACTCCCTCCCCTTTCGAATCCTACAGTAAATAACAACAACTCCATTCGGATTATTAAGTAATGTTGGCTTTTGGGGTTGTTGCATGTCCTTCTCATTTAACCTTTAGTTAGATATCGCCTAATAGCTTGCCACACAGAGGCTCTAGCTCTGACTATAGCCTAGTGCCGGTTTGATGACTTTTGATTGGATGACAACAACAAGCTACACGAGCCACTCTTGTGAAAAGCAAGAGCACCAGCAGTATAAATTCTATAATTTTCTCTCTGTAGGAAGCGCAATGTAGACCATCTGCATTGTGAATTCACATGGAATTTTATGCATTTTCTTCTTGTTTTGGTGGAAAACCAATAACAAAATGTCAGTTTAAACATTAAGAAAATGTTCCATTTGTCACATCCCTAGCGAGGAGCACAACTAGCGGCACAGGGTTAGCCACAGAGCAGTTTGGGAATTAACTGCCACCACCCACTGGTTGCTTGGCTCACTCCTGCCAGATTTCTCCCGTCAGCCCTGAGACTCAAAACGGCAACCATCCGGTTACTGGCCCTTCTCTCTTAACTTTGAGGCTACCGCCGCCTCATCGCTACAGGTTTACCGGTTCATTCATACTGTATTTAATTTACCCCCGCACACAGGATGTCAAGAGGTTGCCATATCTGTGGTATTTTCCCACTGACTGTGTGTCTCAAATTTCACCGTATTCCCCATTGAGTGCACTACTTTTGACTAGAGCCTTCTATGCCCTGATCAAAAGTAGTGCACTATAAAGGGAATAGGTTGACTTTTTGGTAAACCCATACAGCCCTGGAGGCTTCGCTTGGCTGGATGACATATAGAATGGGATTCTGTTGAAGCAATACATTAATACAGCTTCCTGCTCATCCCGCTCACAAAAGAGACTCAACCACACACACCTCTGCACAAACTGTCATTTTTCTTCATCCTGCCTCTCTGTGGGCCTGTATTTGAAACACCTATGTGTCTGATGGAGGAAAGATTACCGGTTCAGTGTGGAAAGCCAAGAAAAGCCTTGTCTCTCGCTCGCTCTCTCTCGCTCTCGTTCTCGCTCTCTCTCTCTCGCTCTCTCGCTCTCTAATTATTATTTTTTATTTTTCCAAAAGTTCAGAGTTTACGAGCTTAACAGTTAGTGTCAGCTATCTTCTGGTTTGTTGTGGAGTAAAAATGTGTTTGTCTGTGTGTGTTAACAACAGGAGCCCCACTTTAAAGACATGAGACGTTCAAGGCAATTGTCAAAGGGTGTGGCTTACATATTTTACTGTAATCAGCTAATGGGTTCTATTAGTAAGGTGACTGGTCTCCAGAGCTAACTGGATGATCTGAGGATTTCTTGAATCAGACTGGGTAGTGTTCTCTTTTGGAAAACAGGTTTAAAGAGGCAGTACACCCCCTCTTTGTTCCTCCATCCAGACCTGTGTTCAAATACTATTCAAAATACTGCCTGGAGAGCCAGAAGGGCAGAGGTTTTTTGAGTATTCTATTGGTTCCATTTCGCCAGGCAAGCTCAATCAAGCCCAGATAAAGTATGTGAATGTTAAATATTATTCAAACCCAGGTCTGGTACACACATTCCACCCTCCATCCCTGTTCCCAGTTAACCTTCTGTGTCACAAATGGCACTCTATTCCCTATAAGTAGTGCTCTATATGTGTAATAGGGTGCTATTTGCGATGCAGTCATTCTCTGGACGGCAGATGTATGCTTTAAAAAGGACAGGGATCTAGAGAGAGCGGTAGAAAGGCAGGAGGAGAGGGCGAATTAATACTCATGTGTTGTTGTGTAGAGAGACCCTCAGACTAACACCCACGCTCAGTCACACATTCACATGCCAGAACACATTCACCACAACACACACACTCTACACAAAGACATTATCAGCTTGCACGCACGCACACCTACACACACACACACACACACACAGGACACACTCCCCCATACACACACAATGAAGTGCAGCTCTTTTTTCGTTCACCTCGCTGTTGCATATTTCCAAGCTGATGTAATATCTTTGTGGGGATTGTATGGGGTTACACTCAGGAAGGACTACCCTTATTCAGGGCCTCAACAGGCCACTCTACTCATGTGGATGTCAGGTCAGTCGCTCTGTCTCTATGCTTTACAGACGCTGTGAAATAGAGCACTCACATGATGCTCCTATAAAAGTGACATTTATAATCACATTGAGATTGGAATCTCTGTTCAGGAGAGCACTGAAACAATGTTCAAACCATTTCCCATTTAAGAGGAACGTCCAAAACTAGACCTACGGTTTCTTTGTCTCTATTGATTTGTTGCTCATGTCTGTTATTGATGATTGTGTTGTATTGGTTCAGATGAGTGTGGAGGAGCTGCAGGCCCAGCTAGCTGAGAAGACCACCCTGCTCAGTGAGGCCAGGCTGAAGGAGCAACAGTTTGTCGACAGGGTGAGTGTCACAGGTGGTGCCAAGCATAACCGTACTCTTCTGGCTTGGATGTTTTTTTTGTTCTTTCTTTTTTTTTAAATATAATTTAGCAGACACTCTAATCCAGCTCTTATTAGGGTTCAGTGCCTTGCTCAAGTGCACATCGACAGATTTTTCACCTAGTCAGCTCGGGGATTCAAACCAGCAACCTTTTGGTTCACTCTTTACCGCTAGGCTACCTTTCCATTATGGTTCCAGCAACTATGATGATGTTATATGGCCAGCACAGTACAGCTTGGCTTGACTATGCTCAGCTTGGCTCAGTAGTGGGAAAAGGGCATCAGTTGACCTTGGTCTTTCAGTCTCTGTCTCTCTACGGTACAGTACATCCCTCATTCCACACCACTGTATTCCTCTCTTCCTTTCCAGGACTCTTTCACCCTCCGGCCATCCTATCTGACTGTTAGTCTATCTCTTTGGATTAAGTTCATTACATGGAACATCTGTTTATTCTTGCTGTAACCTTATAAACAATTACCCTGCCCCTTCCCACTGTTTCACACACACACACACACACACACACACACACACACACACACACACACACACACTGTTTCTCTCACACATTGTGTGGACTGATCGTTCTCCAAATAAACTAACCCCTGGATGACCATAGCAGGCCAGTATATTGCTATTTATCTCCCACAAACTGTTCAGTACAAGTAATTTAAAGGAACATAACCACTTGAATAAAATGGTAACACTTTGCTAAGCATGTAGGTATGACACTTCATAACTTGTTATAAGCATGTATAATGCTCTACACCTGCAGACTTTAATTAAAGTGTTCCCAAAAAAGGAATCCCTTTTTGTCGATTTTGTGCTTTTTTCTAATGTACTTTTCCCCTTCTAGATCCACTCACTAGAGGACAAAATGAGATGTGTCCACAAGAACTCAGTGTTGACTCATATGGGGAGCACGTTCAAAGGTAATGTTAACTTAAACATCTATATTTAAGTAATAAGGCCCGAAGTGATGTGGTATATAGTCAATTTACCACGGCTAGGGGCTGTTCTTCGGCCCAACGCAAAGCAGGGTGCCTGGAAACAGCCCTTAGCCGTGGTATATTGGCCATATATCACAACCCCCCGATGTGCCTTATTGCTGTTGTAAACTGGTTATCAACGTAATTAGAGTAGTAAAAATAAATGTTTTGTCATACCGGTCTGCTATACCATGGCTGTCAGCCAATCAGCATTCAGGGCTTGAAACACCCAGTTTATAATAACATTTTTATAAAACATCTATACTACTTTACATATAAACATCTATATAACAGAGGGATTCTTTCCTCTGGTCCAATGCCCCAGGGCAGTGATTGGGGACATTGCCCTGTGTAGGGTGCTGTCTTTCGGATGGGACGTTAAATCCTGACTCTGTGTTCACTAAAGAGCCCATAGCACTTTTCGTAAGAGTAGCGGCGTTAACCCCGGTGTACTGGCTAAATTCCCAATCGGGCCCTCGTACAATCATGGCCGCCTAATCATCCCCAGATTCCATTTGGCTCATTCATACCTCTTCTCTAACCCCTGTAACTAACTGTAAATAAGAATGTGTTCTCAGTCAACTTACCAGGTAAAATAAAACAAATACACTACATGACCAAAAGTATGTGAACATCTGCTCGTCGAACATCTCAATCCAAAATCATGGGCATTAATATGAAGTTGGTCCCCCCTTTGCTGCTATAACAGCCTCCACTCTTCAGTGAAGGCTTTCCACTAGATGTTGGAACATTGCTGAGGGGACTTTCTTTCATTCAGCCATAAGAGCATTAGTGCGGTTGGGCACTGATGTTGGGTGATTGGGCCTGGCTCGCAATCGACGTTCCAATTCATCCCAAAGGTGTTTCGATAGGGTTGAGGTCAGGGCTCTGTTCAGGCCAGTCAAGTTCTTCCACACGGATCTCGACAAACCATTTCTGTATGGACCTTGCTTTGTGCACGGAGGTATTGTCATGCTGAAACAGCTAAGGGCCTTCCACAAAGTTGGAGGCACAGAATCAACAAGAATGTCATTGTATGCTGTAGCGTTAAGATTTCTCTTCATTGGAAATAAAGAGCCTAGCCTGAACCATGAAAAACAGCCCCAGACCTTTTTAATCCTCCACCAAACTTTACAGTTGCAATTTTGGCTATGTATCTTATTTTTCACACCCGTACAGCATACAGATAGATACAGAGCAGAGAATCTGTCACAGTGCGAGAGCTGCTACTGCAGCATCTCAAACGGCAACAGAAGGCAGGCTTCATCAGCATGTCACACACCACTTTGCAATGAGCTGGAGGTAGTAGGTTATGCATTTTGAAAACATACTTCGTTTGAAACCTGAATGTTTTAATACATATGAGGCATGTCTTACCTTTCTTCAAAGTAGCCTATTAGATCTCCTCTTTTTTTCCATTTCTAATGGATATTTTCATCACTGTCACATGAAACTGCGGTGCCCTTTTGACAACAGTGTTTTCCAGCTAATTGCATTATGGAATGAACATACCCACGTATCCTTCTGCCTTGTGCGCTTATAATGTTGATAAACTAGTATTTCTTCACATTATAAGCCAAACATTCTGATATGTTGCATCAGACTCATTGCTTTTTAACAGTTTTTTTTGTGTAGCCTAGGCCTCGTTGTTGTATGCATTTGGGCTCTGTCTTCCCACAACTGTCCTAGAGTCTGTTTGCAAGAGGCTGTTTCTCGACAAGCTGACCAATCTAATAGGTCAACTTTTCTACTATGGGGGATGGTAGATTGACATAGGCTAGTGCTGTTCGATACTCATCTTGGCTGAGGAAAGTAAATGTGGCAGTTATTCTAACATGTTTGAAGTGCACATCAGAGTTTGGTAAGAAGGTACGCACATCGTTGCATCCTCGACTTGTATGTTCTGTTAATATGAATTACCATAACCTAAATGTGATTTGTGTCATTCTGAGCACCGTGGGTGGACACCCTAATCAGGTTATGCACCCAGTGTATGTGCGTCCTACAGATTTCTCAAATGTCCGGTAAATTAAAATGTTTCCGGTGAAATGTCCAGCGCCACATTTTCCATATGGAAACCTTGGTATGAATTGATGTCATATGCCAACGGAAGGGCAGGAAATGCACCTGTCTTCCTTATTTAGGAGATAAATGTAAACATGTTCAAGCCAGTCTAAACTAAACGATGCCAGAGACTGGGCATGTTATTGATTGTAGTAATATGTGCTGCGTGTGAGCGATAGTTTGACTTGTAGGCCTAGGTCCACACATGTAATCCCAGCTGTGCTGCTGACTCTGTGGGAGAATGGTACCTCTAACATCACTGCTATTAATCTGTCAAGTCAATCTGTGAACACACACACACGGCACGCACCGTTGAACATGGATAAAAAATATGTGACATGGGACGCAGGGGTTTTGGGAGAGGGTGTGGAGGAGAGGAGAGGGGAGGACAGGGTAGAGGAAGGCGGGACTGTCAAACTAAATTCTAGCTTCTTCATGGACCTTCCCTGCTGGCGTAATAAAGAGAATCGGCTGTCGGAAGGGAAAGTGGGATGAGGAGGTGGGGAACCAGGTGAAAATGAATCCCAGGACATAATGGCTTTTGCAGGCTGCAGTCTTGTTTCCCACGCAAAACCCCCTAACGCACAGCAGCACAGCACACGGCCTCCCTGGCCTCTCCCCGTGCCTCCTGGCCTGAAGTTTCACCACTCAATATCAAATGCTCTCTCCAACCCGAGACACCTGTGGTCCACTCTTTTTGGCCTCCGTGTTTGAACAACCCTCTTGGCCAGGTCACATCCTAACCTCTTCCCTTTATGCTTACCCCATTACTTCATATTCCATAGCTTCTCTATTCTAGCTGCAGAGAAGCCTGCTGGTCCAGTGACTCACTCACACCACTGTTGACGGCCTTGGCATATATTAACACCATGTAAATATGGCTTCTGCTGTCTTGACCACTGTGAAACCCTGATAACACCACTGAGCTGAGCTGTACTCAGCCATAGTTGTTGGTAATGTGCTAAAAAGGAACAATGTGAAAACAATTTCCAAGCCATTATAGATAGTTTAGAAACCACCTTAGAGTAATGGCTCCTGGTCAAGAGGTTAATGAGGAGTTGTTCCAGGTAGAGGGACTCGCTGCTATGTTGTGTAGGGTGGGTCCTCAGCCCCCTGTTTTAGTGTTACTCTTCTGTGGGTTCAGCTGGGGTACCCTGCCCAGTGCCTGGAGGTCAGAGGGCGCAAAGGATTTATTAGCCAGGCCGTTTCTCCACGCCTGATGATCAAAAGGCTAGTTTGCACTACCTCTTCTCTTCATCACTCCTTTCTTTTCCTACCTTTCCCTTTCCTAACCCTTTACCTTTCAACCTCAAGGCCATCTCTATCATGTTCAGACGCTGGCCCCATCATCTCTATGGAACATATTGTCCTTATAGAGGAAATTCTTTGCACAGCTCCAAGTTGTTGCACACACACAGTGCCTTCAAAATGATTTACCCCCTAGGCATTTTTCCTATTTTGTTGCATTACAACCTGTTTTTATTTGGATTTCATGTAATGGACATACACAAAATAATCCAAATTTGTGAAGTGAAATGAAAAAAATAACTTAATAAATTGAAAGGCATATGTATTCACCCCTTTGTTATGAAGCCTCTAAATAAGATCTGGTGCAACCAATTACCTTCAGATGTCACATAATTAGTTAAATAAAGTCCACCTGTGTGCAATTTGTAACCTGATCTCAGTGTATATATAAACCTATTCTGAAAGCCCCCAGAGTCTGCAACACCACTAAGCAAGGGGCACCAACAAGCAAGCGGCACCATGAAGACCAAGGAGCTCTCCAAACAGGTCAGGGACAAAGTTGTGGAGAAGTACAGATCATGGTTGGGTTATAAAAAAATATTTGAAACTTTGAACATTCCACGGAGCACCATTTATTAAAAAATTGAAATAATATGGCACCACAACAAACCTGGCAAAAGAGGGCTGCTGACCAAAACTCACAGACCAGGCAAGGAGGGCATTTAAACAAAGAGACCAAAGATAACCATGAAGGAGCTGCAAAGCTCCACAGCGGAGATTGGAGGATCTGTCCATAGGACCACTTTAAGCCATACACTCCACAGAGCAGGGCTTTATGGAGGAGTGGACAGAAAAAAAGCCATTGCTTAAAGAAAAAAATAAGCAAACATGTTTGGTGTTTGCAAAAGGCATGTGTGAGACTCCCCAAACATAGAGAAGAAGATACTTTGGTCAGATGAGACTAAAATTTTGATTTTTGGCCATCAAAGCAAATGCTATGTCTAGTGCAAACCCACCACCTCTCATCACCCCAAGAATATCATCCCCAAGCATGGTGGTGGCAGCATCATGCTATGGGGCTGTTTTTCATCGTCAGGGACTGGGAAATTGGTCAGAATTGAAGGAATGATAGATGGCGCTAAATACAAGGATATTCTTGAGGGAAACCTGTTTCAGTCTTCCAGAGATTTGAGACTGGGATGGAGGTTCACATTCCAGCAGGACAATGACCATAAGCATATTGCTAATGCAACACTCAAGTTATTTAAGGGGAAACATTTAAATGTCTTGGAATGGCCTAGTCAAAGCCCAGACCTCAATCCAACTGAGAATCTGTGGTATGACTTAAAATTCGCGAATTTTGCCCAGTTGTGGTACGCTAAGCTCAAGTCCTTTTACGAGGGCCTCCCGTCTTTTGCATGAGTAAAAATAGGAACACACCCACCCCAGCAGCTTGAGGATTTATCAGCCTATTTGCATTTGAAGTTGGAGCACATCGACTGGTATTTCCATCAATTAAAAAAAAGCACTATTTTGCAATTTGGCCGGCAACAATTTTTATCGACCAAAAGCCGGCATTTACCGCTAACGGAAACCCTGAACTGGACTGTTTGTAATGTTCTTGCGGTGTACTAGTGCTCATCTAGGCCATGTGCCATGCTTTCCAGTTTTGATCGTTTTTGTATTTGGCACTTGGTTTGAACCCACGCCTGTGCACTGCTGTAAGGGTTTCCATGTTCTGTAACTAATTGAAACATTATTCACTCCCTTTTTGTTTAGGCATGCCTAAATTAGTTCAGGAGTAAAATTTGACTTAACAAATCACATAAATTACATGGACACACTCTGTTTGAAATAATAGTGGTTGACATGATTTTGAATGATCGACCCTTCCTCTGTCCCACCATACACACAACATCTGTCCCTCAGTGAAGTATTGAATTTCAAGCACAGATACAACTAAAAAGACCAGGGAACTTTTCGAAAGCCTCAAGGAAGGGCGGTGATTGGTAGATGGGTAACAATTCAGACAATTAACAACATTGTAGTGACTCCACAATAATGATCGAAATGACAGAGTGAAAAGAATACAAATATACAGAATACAAATATTCCAAAACATGCATCATGTATGCAACAAGGCACTAAAGTAGAACTGCAGCAAACAAGAAAACACGTAAAAGGAATACACTTTTTGGCCTAAATGCAAAGCCTTGCAAAAGTTGGGGCAAATCCAACACAACACATTACTGAGTAACTGCCTCTTTATTTTCAAGCAAGGTGGTGGCTGCATCATTGTATGGGAATGCTTGACATCGGCAAAGACTGGGGAGTTTGTCAGGATACAAAGAAATGGAATTGAGCTAAGCACAGGAAAAATCCTAGAGGAAAACCTGCTTTACACCAGACACTGGGAGAGGAATTCACCTTTCAACAGGACAATAATCTACAACAAATCTAAGACCAAATCTAGCTACACTGGAGTTGCTTACTAAGAAGACTGTGAATGTTCCTGAGTGACCAAGTTACCATTGTTGGCTTAAATCTGCTTGAAAATGTCTGTCTAGCCATGATCCCCCAACACCTTGACTGAGCTTGAAGAATTAATGTGGATGTTAGCATGATTACGGATAATCCTGAATGAATCGTGAATAATGATAATGAGTTTGAAAGCTAGACGCACAAATATCATACCCCCCCACCCCAAAAAAAATGATAACCTCCCCTGTTATTATAATGGTGAAAGGTTAGCATGTCTTGGGGGTATGATATTTGTGCGTCAAACTTTCTCACTCATCATCCACTCATCATTCAGGATTATCCGTAATCATGGTAGCATCCACATTCATGTAGAAGTGTTAGAAACATTCTATTCTTATTTACAATAAAATTGACTCCAATGACACACTACATTATTTACCATTAATTTATATTGTGCACAAATGATCTGAAACACAACCAAAACAAACAACAATTGCATCCAACCAGTTTGTAGAGTCACCAGCTTGATTTAGTCATTGCGTGCTATGAATAGGGGTCCAAATACTTTTAATATACATACTGTATACAGTGTAAGTGAACTTGTCCCCTAAAATGGAGGGACTATGTATCAAAAGTGCTGCAACTTCTAAACGATTATGGATAAAAATACTCTCAAATGAAATCTGACAGTCTCCACTTTAACCTCACAGTCATTGTATCGTTACAAATCCAAAGTGGAGTACAGAGCCAAAACGACAACAAATGTGTCACTGTCCCAATACTTTTGGAGCTCACTGTATGTCCTAGTTAATAGCTTGGTGACTGAATTCACTGATGATCAATATTGTACAACTTTGTCCATACATTTTAAAGATTTAGTGACTTTAATTTTGTGATGAATTAATTTGACCCTTTGTGTGTTCTAGATCCTGGCCATTACCGTGCTGAGTCCTTCTCGGAACCCACAGAGTTTGAGTACCTGAGGAAGGTGCTGTTTGAGTACATGATGGGGCGGGAAACTAAGGTATTTTATCAATAATCAATTTGCATCTTTAGCATTAAAGTAACATTTTCTGATGAGGGAAGATTGACAGTGCACATAATCCTGCATCATTCAAGTTTCTTGAAATATAACCATCGGTATCACACTTCCCTTTTATTCAGCCCAGGATAGATTGCCATTTGTTTAGTTGCTTTCCCTCAATGAAAATGTGAGAGGAGGTCAAATATGGAAGGAGGAGAGACCGGATAGAGAGAGAGCCAATAAACTTCTCCATTCCCACACAGCCATCACCCAGTTAGACTCGTACAAAAGTCATTTTGTGTTTGTGTCCGTTTAGCATAGGTGCTAATTAATGATGCTGTATGGGAATTAACAGTGCTAGTTGACACGGTCCTAAAAACAGCGGGGTATCGCACGCATACACATAAAGTTAGCAGGGTTCCCCCCTAGGTCCTCAGTAAACAGTTAAACTTGATGATGTCATAGCCATATCATTATGGCCTCCCTGGGAGTGGAAGGATGTCCCCCCCACAGACATACTATTCACATGACTCACACTGACATTTTAAAGACTTACTGGACTTGTTTAGCTCCTCTACAACAAGAAGAGGTCTTTGGTTGGTTGTTCCCCTGGTAGACTTTGAGTTTTTTTGGTCTCAATGAGCAGGCTGATTTGATTGGGTCGTTGATGGTGGTGTTGAGGGCACAGAGCCTTATGGGCTGCAGTGTGTGGTCTTATGTGGTGAATGGCTGGAAATGGGTTCACTTAACCTCAATTGTTTATCTGATGGAAGATGGTAGTGATGAGGGCAGGGTGTCACAGAGTAGAGACTGCATGTTGGAGTACTATGGGGTGAAGTGGGTGACTGAGCTGGGTGATTGGCTGGACAGGGGATCACTAAGCCTCCATGATGGATCTGAGCTTGGTATATGGCTGGACAGGGGTTAACTGTGCCTACATATTGGATATGCATCAACTGAATAGGGATCTGAGCTTGGTGAATGGCTGGACAGAGGTTGACTGATCATCCATGTTGGGTCTGGGCTGGGTGAATGTCTGTACAGATGGGCAGTTTTAGTACTAGGTTTACTGCAATGATCCCAACCCGGCTGCCAAGAATTGAGAGACTAAAAAACATTGGAACCATGTGGCTGCATACCCATGCCATTGAGAGCATTGACTCTAACAACTCAGTTGTGAACTGTCATCAGTTTCCCAACACATATCACAAACATCCCCAGCCACCAAGTTAAAGTTCATGTTTAAGGAATTTTCAATGAAAAGAAATGGTTAGAAAAAAACAGTTTTTATTTGAATGTGTGCTACTTTTCTTTTTAGATGGTTAAGTCATTTCTGTATTTTTCTCTTCCCTCCCACAGACGATGGCTAAAGTCATAACCTCCATGCTCAAGTTCCCACAAGACCAAGCTCAGCAGGTTCTGGAGAAAGAGGATACAAAAGCAATTGTAAGCATCTGTTCTTCCTTGTCGTAAAGCCACTAGTGATGAGCCATATGCAACCACACAGATACATAGATACATGTACACACACGCACATATACACACACACGCACATATACACACACACGCACATATACACACACACACACACACACACACACCCAGTCCGTGCTATGTCAGCAATCGCTTACAGACGTTGCCTTGGCCTATAGGTATAGTATGTTGATAATATCCTCATCCAGATATATTGCATCTTAAACAACTAGACCCATGTAGATCACTTACCCGTGACTACAGTATCGGTTACAGCAATGGAAACACATGGCGGGATGGGAAGGGGGAAGACATGTCTAGCCTCTTGTCTGTTACAGTATTAAGGCATATTGGTAAGCACAGTGTACAAGAATACCGAATTTGGCTTTAGTATCAAATCACATTTATTTGTCAGATGATCCAAATACAACCGGTGTAGACCTTACTGTGAAATGCTTAGTCATAAGTGTGTTTTAGGTCAGATCAGGGTAAATGGTATTTGTGCTTCTATTCTCTTCTTACCAGTCAAAGTAGTACTGTGCAGTTAAAGTAATCATGTATCTCTCTTCTCCCTATTGTTTCAGCCTTGGCTACGATGAGGGTCAGGTATTAGAATGATGCTGGTACTTTAAGGATGGAGGGTGGACTAAACTGCTGCTGAAGGACTAGAATGAAGACTACTGTACCTCTGTGGACCAGCTCTAGCCCTTCTACTGTCCTGTCTGACTTCTTTTGCTTCTGACTGTGTGTGTTTGTGCGCTGTGTAGATATGTGTATGAGCTGCATAGCTAATCTTATGAGGGAACTATAAAATATGCCAACTAAAGATAGTATCTAATTCTTCCAGTCTACTTTCACGCGATGAAATTAGGGTTTTTAATTTATGAATTATACAATATTTGTTTGTTTTTTTAGTCCAAAATGAATTATCTTTCTTACTTAGATTTTCTTTGGATGGATGGCTTGTGCAATAAGTTTGTTTTGGTCATTGGGTTGGTTGATTGTTTTTGAGTTGATTCTTTGGTTGTGTTTTCTGATAAATGAACTGTCCAGTGTTTCCAGATTTCTATTAAATATGACCTATAATTAATCACAATATGAGTGAAATACTTTCCCTTTGAGAACGTAGTATTTAAGCAGCTTTTCTGTGTTGGAATGGTGTGGGTGTACCCCAACAACTAACCTTATGTAGCAGGTCTTAAAGAAATGCCAGAAACTAGATTCCCTACACACTAGTCTTGACGAGAAGGAAAAAAAACTGTCAGGGGAGGTTCTCTTCTGCACTGTTCAGCCAATCCATTAAATGTGGAGGAGGAGTTAAGATGGAGTTGCAACACAGGCTCTTTCCATTTCCCCTGAAAACCAGAACATCCGGTTGGTTGTTGGGGACTACCCAACAACAGAATAGTGTGGGCGTATACCGGTCATTAAAAATATGAACGTGAGTAGACCGCTGATTGGCCAGCTCAGCCAATGAGGCAGGATGACATCGTTCTCTATGAGGAAATGGCAAGCATTTTCTAAACTGTCTGTTTGACATACAAGTTTGAGGTGGGGTTTTCGAAGTGTTATTTCTTCAATTTATGCTTTGCCCACAAATATGAGTATAAGACTAGTCAACAACATTATTTGGGTATGAGTTAACAGAATATGAACTTTTAGGAGGTTTTAACTGGACAGTTACTTTAAATTATGTTTTTGAGTTGATCCATGGTTGTTTTTGAGTTGATCTTTGGTTGTTTATCAGTTGATTGTTGGTTGTTTCTGCTCTACGTATCAATTCCCCCTTATGACTGTGTGATGGATCATAGAAATAAAATATCTACGTTCTATTTCTATCGGTTCTTAATATGAATCTGCATTCTATTTCTATGGATGAGATGACCCTTTAACTGTACCTTCCATTACACTATACCACTTAGACACACTGGCTTCTAGGACCATGTTTGTTTGTTTCCCACAGCTTTTCTACTTTATATTTTGTGGAGACTGACCAAAAAATAAACTCAAAACATATTGTAAAGAAAAAAGTGAATCTGTACTATTGGGAACAATGTGACTGTTGGCTATATTAATACATTTTGAGACAAGCTAATACAATTTTATTTACACTGATTTTCTGTCTTCCTCTGTGCTCATTTTTCACTTTGCTGAAATGTGGATCTTTTTCAATATTGTATATACAGTATGTACATGTTAGCCTATTCTGACCTTTATATTCTTGTATGACCAGATATATTTCAGAAAAATATACTGTATTTCACTAAGATATTTTCTTAATTTCCTGAATAACCTTTTGAAGAGTCCGGTGGTAAGGTACGCTTATTTGAATTTTCAGTTAGAGATGTCAGTCAGAGGTATTTTGTTGAGGTATTTCAGTCCTTTTTTTCACAATTTCTGTTGCACAATCTGCACCGTAAGATAAGATAACAAATAAGAACAAGTTGTGTTCTAACTGTAGAGAGTGATCAGAATAACAACCACTCTAACCAAAACAGGACATGTCACAGTTCTATTAACCTGTAAGTATAGAACTGTTTGGCAAGCTGATAGAGGAAATCTCTTTCATACTGTTGAATAACAAATGTTTGACTTTAGGAAATAAATAACATCTGTATTAGAAACTGCCATGATTTAAAGTTGCCTTTATACAGTACTACTCTGTGATTACTTTGGCTTGCCTGATGGCAGTAATCTTTTGTAACATACATTTAATTGAATTTATGGAACCAGGTCCTTGTTAAGTGAACCAAAAATTACAGTCCACTTAGTATTTTATTTCTGATATTTTAATTTGCTGGCAAGCCACTTATTTTGTTAAGCAAGGAAGTGTTTCCAAAATATATGAACAAGCGATGAAGACTGCATGATCCACAAACATCAGCCAATATACAAATGGATTGGTCTACAACAGGTAATTTGTCTTTTGCCCTTGGTTTGTTCACATACCGAACGACAGGGGGCAGCATCGTTCATAAACGTAAGCGCGAGGCGGTTTTTGGTGAAATCTGATGCTCGGGCCCCGAACCCATTTGCGTTTCACCATGACCGCACTTATCATCGCCGCGAGCAACTACGAGCTGCAGACTCCAGTTCCTCAGATTCACAGTATGGAGAGCAGCTGATCAGACCGTTACTTTTCACCGGACCATTATTTTTATTCTCGAACACCTACCCCTGTCATTTTTCCATGTTCGAAGTGCTAGACTTCAGAAACTAGTTGAACTGTTAGTTTTTGTAACTTTTTCTGTAGTAGCACTGAAACGTTGACGAGCTTTGTTTTTAGATACTTTTTCCATAGTGTTGTTCCTCTCAAGGATGCGCAAAAGGATGGCCCATTTTCAGAATCAGAAGAGGAGCCTTTTGAATGTGCTCTACGTGTATTTGTCTGTTTCTGTAGTTCACTCCTACAACATTGACTTAGAACATCCTATTGTGTTCCGTGGACCTGACTCGAGTTTCTTCGGATATTCTGTTCTGGAGCACTATCATGACAATACGCGCTGGTAAGTCTCATAGGCTACCTGTTTACTCATGGTAGCCTATAACGCCTAGTATCTATCTTATAGTGAATGTTATTGCAATGGGGACTGTTCATGCACTTATGTATCCGCCCTTGGACATTAATGGCACAGTATGGTTGTTACGCAATTCTTATGGATTGTATTTGGGCCATTCAGATTTGTGCGCGCTACGTAGCCTACATGCAGTTGTTGAAATAATAGCCTGCATGCAGTTGTTTAAAATAATAGCCTAATGATGTGAGCAATAGCCTCTAAAATCACTAACTAAATAATATTTTCTAAAAAAAAATACACGTACTCAATTGACAGTGTGGGTGAAGTTTACTCACTACTTTACTGCTTAAACTCATTTATCTTGTTTCGAAAAACAGTCAATTTGTATGATAGTGACATGTAATCTTATCATTATTATGTCAACAGTTTGATTGATGTGCAGTATTTAAGAATGTGCATGTCATTTGGTTTCTTTTAGACTTTTTTTCTGTAGCAGCCTAGCTGGCCTGTCCCAGATTCCAGCATGTAGCCAAAGCTTATGGGATCATGTCCCCATAGCTGTCACAACTCCCACCATTGTCTTCATTGTCATGAGTCCATGAATCAGGGTGCTGATGCCATGACTGACCCATATACCCAGGGGTGGAATTGTAATAAATGTAACTCGGGAACTCATGTTACATTTTATAGTTCACCTTTGGAAAGCAGATTTTCACATCAAAATAATTTCACTTTGAGAACTTTGTTCCACATGTTCTCCCCCAGTTCCACCCCTGAATATAGGCTACCATACTTGTCTTGAACATGGGGGGAAGTACTCTGTTGTAGAGTGGGCCTTATGAAGATCATTATGTGACTTTACTGTGACAGCCCACTGGGCACAGACGTCAATTCAACGTCTATTCCATGTTGGTTTAACGTCATTTAATTTAAATGACTTGGAAACAACATTGATTCAACCAGTGTGTGCCCAGTGGGAGGATGTGTGTTATTGACACTGTATCCTTCATGCTTGGTGACAACCACCCTTTGACTCTTCATGCAAGGTGTTCTTTTTCTCCCATTGTTTCTGCATGCAAGGTGCAGATAGGGCCCCCCAAGGCCAACTCTTCCTACTACAACAGTCCTCCTTCTTGAAGTTGTTCTTGTTCTTGACTGCTGTGACAGGATCTGTTGCGTTTGCACGGTTTACAAACTATGTTTTGTTTCTGTCTACAGGGTGCTGGTAGGGGCCCCCAAGGCCAACTCTTCCCACAGCAGCTCTGTTCACACCCCTGGAGCCGTGTTCAAGTGCCGTGTCCACGGCAACCCAGAGAGACGCTGCACTGAGATGGACCTAGGCAGAGGTCAGTACTGAACCACAGACCATGCAGTCACCAGGGACCACAGTAGAGCCATCTGGATAACCACAAACTATACTGACCCTTAGGACCAGAGTCTTCTGTTCAGTATAACCCCCAGGACTCAAGGCTGGAGGCTTCTATGTATAGATGGCGCTCCTCAGAGCTCGGAGCCACTGGCCGTGCATACAGTACAAGAAACAACCACATAGATATACCCGAGGCGCCTCATTCATCAATCATGTGTAGACACAAATCTGCGTAAACCATGCGTGGGAGCATTTCCACACAAAGTGTGAGATTTACGCACTGCCATATGTTTGTGTGTGGGGGGGGGGGGGGGGGGGGGGGAAGATGTTTTTAATGTTTTAAACACCCAGTGTATATTTTTTTTATTTATTTATTTATTATTTGACCTTTATTTAACCAGGTAGGCAAGTTGAGAACAAGTTCTCATTTACAATTGCGACCTGGCCAAGATAAAGCAAAGCAGTTCAACAGATACAACGACACAGAAGTTACACATGGAGTAAAACAAACATACAGTCAATAATACAGTATAAACAAGTCTATATACGATGTGAGCAAATGAGGTGAGATATGGGAGGTAAAGGCAAAAAAGGCCATGGTGGCAAAGTAAATACAATATAGCAAGTAAAACACTGGAATGGTAGTTTTGCAATGGAAGAATGTGCAAAGTAGAAATAAAAATAATGGGGTGCAAAGGAGCAAAATAAATAACTAAATTAAATACAGTTGGGAAAGAGGTAGTTGTTTGGGCTAAATTATAGGTGGGCTATGTACAGGTGCAGTAATCTGTGAGCTGCTTTGACAGTTGGTGCTTAAAGCTAGTGAGGGAGATAAGTGTTTCCAGTTTCAGAGATTTTTGTAGTTCGTTCCAGTCATTGGCAGCAGAGAACTGGAAAGAGAGGCGGCCAAAGAAAGAATTGGTTTTGGGGGTGACTAGAGAGATATACCTGCTGGAGCGTGTGCTACAGGTGGGAGATGCTATGGTGACCAGCGAGCTGAGATAAGGGGGGACTTTACCTAGCAGGGTCTTGTAGATGACATGGAGCCAGTGGGTTTGGCGACGAGTATGAAGCGAGGGCCAGCCAACGAGAGTGTACAGGTCGCAATGGTGGGTAGTATATGGGGCTTTGGTGACAAAACGGATTGCACTGTGATAGACTGCATCCAATTTGTTGAGTAGGGTATTGGAGGCTATTTTGTAAATGACATCGCCAAAGTCGAGGATTGGTAGGATGGTCAGTTTTACAAGCTTGAGTGAGTTAGCCACGGACTTCAACGGAATGATTTTGACTATATTTCATTAATTAGGGGTGTTTGAAATGCAAATAGCCAAGGTCGTGCACAAGCACTGAGGCTGAGAACAATTGGTATTTATCAATGGTTATCTCCTACCGGTGTGTGTGTGACGCTTGTAGGATTGTTTGATAAATCACACATTTTCTATGCGTATGAACATTCTAAATTCTGTTTGTAGGTAGTATATTAGAATAGTTTTCTATGCAATATTGACAAACGAGGCCTCTGCTT
Organism: Oncorhynchus mykiss; assembly: GCF_013265735.2. Lineage (NCBI taxonomy): Eukaryota > Metazoa > Chordata > Actinopteri > Salmoniformes > Salmonidae > Oncorhynchus > Oncorhynchus mykiss. Next base: position 29,742,925 of record NC_048584.1, on the reverse strand, counting down.
CACAACCTTCTACAGAGAACTACTTACCATGCATAGACAGGACAACTGACCATAGACAGACAGGACAACTGACCATAGACAGACAGGACAACTGACCATAGACAGACAGGACAACTGACCTTAGACAGCCAGGGCAACTGACCACAGACAGACAGGACAACAGACCATAGACAGACAGACAGGACAACAGACCATGGACAGACAGACCATGGACAACAGACCATAGACAGACAAACAGGACAACAGACCATGGACAGACAGACAGGAGAACAGACCATAGACTGACAGACAGGACAACAGACCATGGACAGACAGGACAACAGACCATAGACTGACAGACAGGACAACAGACCATGGACAAACAGGACAACAGACCATGGACAGACAGACAGGACAGCAGACCATGGACAAACAGACAGGACAACAGACCATAGACTGACAGACAGGACAACAGACCATGGACAGACAGGACAACAGACCATAGACTGACAGACAGGACAACAGACCATAGACTGACAGACAGGACAACAGACCATGGACAGACAGACAGGACAACAGACCATGGACAAACAGGACAACAGACCATGGACAGACAGACAGGACAACAGACCATGGACAGACAGACAGGACAACAGACCATGGACAGACAGGACAACAGACCATGGACAAACAGGACAACAGACCATGGACAGACAGGACAACAGACCATGGACAAACAGGACAGCAGACCATAGACTGACAGACAGGACAACAGACCATGGACAAACAGGACAGCAGACCATGGACAAACAGGACAGCAGACCATGGACAAACAGGACAGCAGACCATGGACAAACAGGACAACAGACCATGGACAAACAGGACAGCAGACCATGGACAAACAGGACAGCAGACCATGGACAAACAGGACAACAGACCATGGACAAACAGGACAACAGACCATGGACAAACAGGACAACAGACCATGGACAAACAGACAGGACAGCAGACCATGGACAGACAAACAGGACAACAGACCATGGACAGACAAACAGGACAACAGACCATGGACAGACAGACAGGACAACAGACCATGGACAGACAAACAGGACAACAGACAACACTAACCACAAAGTATGTTACATAGGCAGCTACAGTGTTTAACACTAGTCAACTGTTCCTTTTACTTATAAATAATAAAGACATACAGAAAGAGAGAAAAATCTCGGGTTGCTGAAGTCCAGAAATATTTTGATAGGTATGATTAATGTTTTAGCTAATATTTTCCAAGTGGTTGTGCCAGAAAGTTTACTGCAATTGCTATTCTTATGGTCAAGAGAGAGAGAAGGTTTATGTGGGTTTAATATAAATCCTCACTTACTCCTCCATGTCACCATCAAGATGTACGTTATTAAACGAAGCGTCAGGCCAGACATGGGGTCCTGTTGCAGTGTTCACTCTCTCCCTCTGGTCTCTGTCTCATTCTCTGTCTCTCTCTCTCTCTCTCTTTCTCTCTGTCTTTCTCACGCTCTCTGTCTCACTCTCTCTGTCTCTCTGATCTCTCCCTGTCTCTCTCTCTCCCTTTCTCTCTCACACACAACACACACACACATACAGAGCGAGAGCTACCATGAATTACGCCAGACAGAGGGAGTTTAGCCCTAGGGTGCCTCAGAGAAAATATTAGTGATGAACTCCGGAAATAGCGTCAATTATAACTTTTCTTATTTGCACAGACTGCTCCAGTAAATCTGTGTGGGAATCACAAATGGCACCCTGTTTCCTATAGCCTAGTGCACTACATAGGGCACAGGGTGCATTTGGGGACAAAGCCGGTGATCTGAGACGGAGGGCAGAGGAACTGAACCGTTTAAGGGCACCCATGCTGCTGAGAGAGAGAGAGAGAGAGAGAGAGAGAGAGAGAGAGAGAGAGAGAGAGAGAGAGAGAGAGAGAGAGAGAGAGAGAGAGAGAGAGAGAGAGAGAGAGAGAGAGAGAGAGAGAGAGAGAGAGAGAGAGAGAGAGAGAGAGAGAGAGAGAGAGAGAGAGAGAGAGAGAGAGAGAGAGAGAGAGAGAGAGAGAGAGAGAGAGAGAGAGAGAGAGAGAGAGAGAGAGAGAGAGAGAGAGAGAGAGAGAGAGAGAGAGAGAGAGAGAGAGAGAGAGACTTCTTTTTCTTCTAAAGTGACGTTAAATTCAGACTCTGTAAAAGCAGTGCCTTGATTGCACAAATCTTCTTGTGGGTGTCTATGACTGCTAATTCACCTAACATATGCTAATTGATTTTATTTGCCCAGTTAAGTGCATTCTTGTTAAAGTGAATAACTGTGTTCCTTTCTTACTGCTGTTTACTCTTTGCAGTCATGTTTTAATGGGACTAATGTTTTTATGTCTTGGGCAGCGTCCCAAATGAGACCCAAGGTCTTGGTGAAATGTAGTGCACTACGTAGCCAATAGGGGTGCCATTTAGGAGGAGACACAGTCTTACTCCTTTCTCAGACATTCCTTAGGTCTTTTTGATCTTCATTAAGATTTAAGAATTGCTTAAAGTTGCAGAGACAGAGAGCAAATGGACATAGAGGCCTAGAAGCCAGTCAAAATATAGCCCGGCACCATCAAAAGACATGTATGCTTTTCTAAGCTACTTTTATCTGTTAGCAAACATGAAATAACTGGGCAGCTCCTTTGGCCTAGAGTTCTGCTACACACTCTGTAATGATTAAACAGGGTAGGATGACCAAACAGCGATTCTGTCCTAAATGGCACCCTATACCCTACATAGTGCATTACTTTTAACCAGAGCTCTATGGGCCCTGGTCAAAAGTAATGCACTATATAGGGAATAGGGTGCCATTTAGGACGAAGGAAGCGTTTCAATCCTCTCCTCCCTCCTCCTAGGTCACTGTGCTCTCCATCTATCAGAGAGACAAACACACACACAACATTCTGGGCTGTAGTCTGGGATTTAGGCCATATCTGTTGACCCAAGAGTTGTTTGTTTGGTGTCAACACCGATAAATAAAAAATAAAAAAAAGCCTGTCTGGTATTCAGATCATTACATGGTACATTTTCCTGCAGTCTCAAAATGTAAGACTGTTCAATAGTGAACCAGGGTTGAACCCTGGGTGTATGGATGCCATAAGACTGTGTTAGCTTGATGAGCTAAAGCCAAGGCATTATCTCAGGGCAGCTAACACGAATCCTCAGACCTCAAACAAGGTCACTCATCATTGGAGCATAGCTCACCAAACCACGTCCACTACATCTACAAAAAACAAAAATATAAAAAATCTACTTTAAAGCTAGTTTGTTAGAACTGTATTAGAAACTTGTCTCACCTTTCATCTGTTGACTCCCAGAGGATGGGGGAAAACATCCACTTTAAATATTACAGTCATTATTAACAAACTGCTATCTTCTGTCTGTCTCCTGCAGGGAACAAGCCCAGGGAGTCTTGTGGGAAGACGTGCCAGGGAGACAGGGATGATGAGTGGATGGGGGTCAGCCTCGCCCGGCAGGACAAATCCAATGGAAAAATACTGGTGAGTTCAACGTTCACAGTACGACCCTGATCATCTGTTTCAATCTGTGTCTTCTAACGTGTGCACTTGCACACTCTCTGTCATGGATTTGAAAGCATTGGATTGATGTACGCAGTTACTTCAGCAATTGTTTAACACAATCCATGTATGCTTGCAAAAGCTGCCGGGTTTAAACCATCATCATTGTTACAAATGTCCTTCCATGAACCACATAGTCAAACCCCAGCTTTTCCTAACATCAAAGCGCTCCTTAAAAGGCAAATGTATTTTTTACTCCATCCTTTGGTTTTCAAGTTGAGGCACATGCTTTTGGCAATACGGCATGATTGTTTTCAATTGGATAAGTGGACACAACTTAATTCCAAATAATACACTTATACGACACAGCGACTATGAAAGTACACATTAAGTTTTTTGTTTATTTGTGAGTTTGTGTGTGTTTATGTATGTGTGCGCACATGCCTGTGTGCGGCTGTGTATGTGTGTGTCTGTCTTTCTGTGTGTGCGTGAGATGTGCATGTAAAATGCATGTTTTCTTTATTTATTTTTATTTCACCTTTATTTAACCAGGTAGGCCAGTTGAGAACAAGTTCTCATTTACAACTGCGACCTGGTCAAGATAAAGCAAAGCAGTGCGACAAAAACAACACAGAGTTACACATGGGATAAACAAACGTACAGTCAATAACACAATAGAAAAATCTGTATACAGTGTGCGCAAATGAAGTAAGGAGGCAAGGCAATAAATAAGCCAATAGTGGCGAAGTAATTACAATTTATCAATTTACACTGAGTGATATATGTGCAGATGAGGATGTGCAAGTAGAAATACTCGTTCCAGTCATAGGCAGCAGAGAACTGGAAGGAAAGGCAGCCAAAAGAGGAGTTGGCTTTGGTGATGACCAGTGAAATATACCTGCTGGAGCGTGTGCTATGGGGGGTTGTTGCTATGGTGACCAGTGAGCTGAGTTAAGGCGGAGCTTTACCTAGCAAAAACAAAAACGTATTGATGACCTGGGGCCAGTGTGTTTGGCAACGAATATGTAGCGAAATGGCTATTGTCCGAGATAGCTGTGAACCATTCACGCCGCTATCATTCTGTTAGCAGTTGACGTTAAAAACACCTATTTAATTTTAATGCAATCAATAAACCAACTATATGCAGTAGTAATCTCTGACGTGCTAGCAAGGCCGTGGGTCTTTACTCCAGGGTCTCTTTTTGTATATTTACTTCCAGATCAGAGGGCAGCTGGCTGGGTTTGTTTAGGCTGCAGTCCCTGGCCCTTCCACGGTGGTGGTCTCCTAACCTTAGTTTCATTAAGTGTTAACTCCTGCACCCTGCAGTGGGCGATGAAAGGACCAATCCCCTCTCTCTTTGGCCCTGAAGCCCGTCCCTCGCCCTGTGGGACATTCCATGGCCTTGAGACTGGCTGGACACTTTGGAGGGTTGTCAGTAGTGGGTCGAAGGACACTTTTAACGGCTATAAACCCATGTAGAGAAATAGACAGAGTAGAAGGACACTCATAGCCTCTGTTGGCCTCGTGTTGAGACAGTCTGTAAACACCTCTGGCAGGTGGCAATGTGTTGACACACTTGTTGATAGGCTTCCCCCATCAGGGGAGTTGGAGGAATCTTGAGAATTTGTGTTCTGTTGCTATGGTCTTTCTCCATCTCAATGGTTCCATTATCTGATCATTTCAGAGGGATTATATTTGCATGATGTTCAAACCAGTTCCAATGGTTATTATGCATGAATGATAACAGATACAGAGAATTAGGAGGGATTTGTCTTGGGTAATGTATTGTAGTTGTTTGTAGGTGATGGCTGTTTTCCTTATCCCTTGAGAAAACACTTCATTATTAACTTGGCCCAAACCCTATCAAGTTGTTGCAAATATCAACAGAGTTGAAGTTAATAATTTGTTAATCATTTTAGCATCTGTAGACCATTTGTAAAAGGACTCATTAAATAAAGTGATACCAAAATGTTAGTTAGGGCCAGGCACCACAGGCTGAAATTACATTTTTGCATCTACCTATATTTTTGAAATGTGTTAATATTTTGTCCCATTAATATTTTCGAAAAGTAAACATACAAATGTCAAAAACTTGATGAACATTTATATTTTATTTTGTTTATCATACTACCGTCATCAACATTTTTATGAATTTTAAGCATTAAATGGACATACTTAAAAACTTTCAAAGCTCACTACATTAAATTACATGTAATTTAAAGGGATATTTTATAGCGAGTGTTACCAACTGGACTATAATTAGTAACTTACTTTGAAGGGATGGCGATTGGGTCTAAATATGCATTTGTTATAGTCTAAATTCAGTGCACTTGTTTTTAACTGTCATTTCTTAAATGTCAGATTCTTCCAACATGCCAACACGTTTTTCTCAGCTTCAGAAGCATCAGCATTCACCAAATGTTGTGTGGTTTTCCTTAGATATATTCTCCAGACTTGCCCAGAGGGAGTTATTGATATGTTGTAAATGTTTTATTGTAGATAAAATTTTTCTTTGGAAAAATGTGCCAAAAAAGCTTTTAGTATTTTACAGATAGAATGATGGAAAAAGTATTTATCCACAATCTGCTCTGGATAAGTCTTGGAGTGTCTTAACATAATGAAACTTCATCCAGTGTCCAGAAAAATGGATTTCTGTGATATGCAAATATGCACATATTAATGACACATCACAGCATTTGCATATTTTCATTAAACCTTTAAAAAATACAATTATAATCAAATATATTTTACATTAAACTGGTAAAAGTTGGTTATGATATGATTAATGGGAAAAAAATACCCTATGAGGGTGTGGTGCCTGGCCTTAACTCCAGCAGGTTTGGTGATTTTACAGCAAGTCAAGTGGCATATTGTCCAAGTAGTTGTTTTAAACTCCCCAGCAGGTTTGTTGATAACAGAAAGATAGTGAAGTTTTAGAGCCACGTATCCATGGGCCCCTGTAGAGTATAGACATATCATAGAAGTAAACTACTATCCATTCTGAGGGGAGCAGGCTGCTGATATTTGTTTTTATCTCATCGGAATGGACTCAGGTTTCTCTGCATGAGGAGAGGACCGGCTGCTTGGCAGATGTCGCTCTGTGCTGTACGTATCAAGCGTCTCAGAGTAGGAGTGCTGATCTAGGATCAGTTTTGTCTTTTAATATCACAATGAATAAGAATACATTGACGGTACTTGATCCTAAATCAACACTCCGACTCTGAGACACTTGATACATCCAGACTCTGAACTACATTTATTTCAGCCGTGTGTTGCTGAAGGCTTAAAGTTTAACCAATCAGCTGTGTTTAACTGAACGTCTAAACCAATCAGCTCTCAGTCTGGACAGCAAAATGTGTGATAATAGAACACCTCCATATTTGGTCTCTGATTCTGGCAGAGAAACACAACATTAATATGATGGTTTTACTAGTTTATTACTTGTTTATAATATACTGATTCTTTGGCGTCAGGCATACTGCTTCTGTTGTAGTACTGAATATGATTTAGTAGCAAGCTTGTTGGAGAACCAGTAGTACTGCTAGTGCTGTCGGACAGACTGCTCTGAAACACATGAGTGTTTCCCAACACAGCCATACTTCTGCCAGACAGTCATCTGATGCTCTCTCTCTCTCTGTGCCCACAATCTGCTGCACAACTCTTCTACCCGCTTCAATAGGCTGTGTAACAGTGTGGACTGGAATTCTCCTCCAGTATGACAGGGGAAAGGGCTGAACTGTGTGTGTGTGTGTGTGTGTGTGTGTGTGTGTGTGAGAATGCGTGTGTGTGTGGAAAAGCGTAAAGATACCTTCATAGAAAATGACAAAAGTAAAAGTCACTGAGTAAAAGTATTTAGTTTAAAATATACTTAAGTATCAAAAGTAAATGTAATTGCTAAAATATACTTAAGTATTAAGAGTAATAGTATGAATCATTTCAAATTCCTTATATTAAGCAAACCGGCACCATTTTCTTGTTTTTTTAAATTTACGCATATCCAGAGGCACACCAACACTTAAGTACTATTTTAAAGTATTTTTAACTAAGTATTTTGCATCACTGTCTAAGACTGCACCCAAAATGACACCCCATTCCCTAGATAGATAGTGCACTACTTTTGACCAGCAATACCTTGATCAAAGTAGTGCACTATCTAGGGAACAGGTTGTCCTTTGGAATTAGTCTAAATTCGGACCACATTTCTGTGGCACCATTTGTGCAAAGAAGCTTGGAGGCTGCTGCCATAGTTTCCTATTAGTTTCCTATAGTTTCCGCCCCCCCCCTGAAACCTAATTTGAATTATACAAAAATCACCATAAAAATCTGTCAGTTTAAGTTAGAGATATCTGTTTTGCATTTGATGAAATCTCAATCCACCGCATCCGCCTATGTCGCACTTCCACATCTGTGGTGAAAGGTGACAGAGCTAGAGCGGTGTTTGTCAGACCATGAGACATCCCGAATATCGGTCTTCTCACAAAATCATCTGTAGCGTCCGAACAGTTTGGCCTACAAACTAATATGACCCCTCTGTGGAAAGGTGACTCTCACGAACACATACACATTGCTATAGGATGCCCACAGGCCTCACAAGACAAGGACTGCCACAGGAAAGGAAGACGCAGAGTTACCTCTGCTGCAGAGGATAAGTTCATTAGAGTTACCAGCCTCAGAAATTGGCAATTACCTGCACCTCAGATTGCACCTCACAGAGTTCAAGTAACAGACACATCTCAACATCAACTGTTCAGAAGAGACTGCATGAATCAGGCCTTTGTGGTCGAATTGCTGCAAAGAAACCACTACTAAAGGACACAAATAGGAAGAAGATACTTGCTTAGACAAAGAAACATGAGCAATGGACATTAGACCGGTGGAAATCTGTGCTTTGGTCTGAGAAATTAGAGATTTTTGGTTCCAAATGCTATGTCTTTGTGAGACGCAGAGTAAATGGATGATCTCTGCATGTGTGGTTCCCACTGTGAAGCATGGAGGAGGAGATGTGATGGTGCTTTGCTGGTGACACTGTCAGTGATTTATTTAGAATTCAAGGCACACTTAACCAGTATGGCTACCACAGCATTCTGCAGCAATACGCCATCCCATCTGGTTTGCGCTTAGTGGCACTATCATCTCTTTTTCAACAAGACAATGACCCAAAACACACCTCCAGGCTGTTTAAGGGCTATTTGACCAAGGAGCGGGATGAAGTGCTGCATCAGATGACCTGGCCTTCACAATCACCCGACCTCAAACCAATTGATACGGTGTGGGATGCGTTGGACCAAGAGTGAAGGAAAAGCAGCCAACAAGTGCTCAGCAATGTGGGAGCTCCTTCAAGACTGTTGGAAAAGCAATCCTCATGAAGCTGGTTGAGAGAAAGCCAAGAGTGTGCAAAGCTGTTATCAAGGCAAAGGGTGGCTACTTTGAAGAATCTCAAATATAAAATATGTTTTGATTTGTTTAACACTTTTTTTGGTTACTACATGATTCCATATGTGTTATTTCAAATGTTTTGATATCTTCACTATTATTCTACAATCTAGAAAATAGAATAAAAATGTTTTTTAAATGAGTGGGTGTGTTCAAACTTTTGACTGGTGGTGTATATATGTATATATATAAAGTAAGGGGTTAAATGCACATAAAAAAAAAAAAAAAAAATGTTTCCTGATCTTTCTCATATCTCTCAGATATAGGACAGACACTTCAGGACAAACAAACAAAAACATTTTTGGGGTGGGGGGGACAATTTGTTGTTCTGGTGAGACAGATGTGCAGCTTGTCTCAGCCAGTCGAAATCATGAATCAGCATAATTTGTATGTATAAATACGAAGAAATATCAATAGAAAACAGGTCAAGCGAAACGAAGTGGCACATTTTCCCTGTTTTACCATCCTTGTGAGGACTTCTGGTCCCCACAAGGATAGTACAACCAAACTTTACACACACAAAGAGATGGAGATAGTTCTGGAATGTTTATCCAAAATACAAGATGCTAAGCGATTATTTAGAGGAACACTTTCAACACGCAATATTAATGAAGAACACAACTCCATATTCAGACTCCTCCTAACATGACATAAATAACACTACAAAGTTTTGAAAATGAACTTGAAATTGAATTCACTTCTTTAAAAAAATGTTTTATTGTGATTTACAGTGCTCTATTTATCTCTGTGAGTTGGTGTATTTGGAACTAGCCATGGGAGAGTTTTTCAATGCCGGCATTACCGTTGAAACAATTTATCTTTGAAGTATTTTAATACAATAGAATATTTGTAGCTACTTTTTAAGTAAATGCCTGCAGTCAACCTTTGCAATACGTTAGGAGATAAAGAAGATCGCGTTCTTCATTTCACCTGTCACATCATTTTTCATTATGAAGCTTACCGGTAGACCCCCGTCACGTGGAGTTTGTTTACAACGAGAGACCCGAGTCTTGTGAGTCACTCACTGTTGTGCAGCACGCGCCATGTGATCTAGTTAAAGTAGGGAATTCACAACTACATTTTGCCAGCTAGATATCTTATAACTATTAAGTTAACTGTCTAAATGTACTATCTAGCTAAGCGGTTAGTCTTGCAAAATTGTTTGTAACTCAACCAATAAAGCCTAATATTGCGCAAGCCAGTTTACAAACATTTGAACGCTGAAGGTGACCTGCAGATAAAGTGCCAGATCAGGAATAGGCGATCTCGTTGGTCAGCGCGCGAATCTGCGCACGGCGCGCAGTTTGACGAGGCTAATGATATTGCCTGGGGTTGTTCGTCATTCAAAATGCCTTGTAGATCAACGACTGTCAACATAATTACATGCTTAGTTAGACACTGAAGAAGAGGATGCAGTTGTCACACAAGATGAGCGGTATTTTCAGAAGGTAGAAAGAAAGTCATTTGAGCAAAACATTTTAGTGAACCTGCAATTTGAATTGATTTCTGACGGATGCATGCTACTTTTGGGGTCCTGCTGACCAACGCACAGGGACAGATGCATATCTGTGAATAGTTACATCCCTAGTGCTTATGCATCAGTTGCTGAAACCATGCTGAAAATAAGAAATAGTCCTGTGGCTGTAAAGTTTGGCTCGGGCCAGCACAATATTGTGAAATGTGTAGGACGAGCGCAGTGTGTTACTACAGTATGAATATGTTATGAGAAATGATAGGAATTCGGAGGTTATTATTAACATCTTATGATGAGTAAACTTATGACCCACTACATAGACAATTGCTTTTTTGGAGGCAGGGGATGTTTAAACGAGGCTGCCTGGATCTTTAATTTAAAGACCCTTGCGCCTTTCGGTCTCAATGTAGACTTTGATCTAAACCCATTCTTGTGATTGTGTTTTTGCTATCCATTGTAAATAATGTTTGTAGGCATATGTAGCCAAATTGTATCTATGATTGTATGTAATGTTCTTTTTATATCTGTAAATTGGTCAATGAAATCAAGCCACAGTCGGCCATGATTAACTAAGGCCAGAACCTAGGAAGAAACCTAGAGAGGAACCAGGCTATGAGGGGTGGCCAGTCCTCTTCTGGCTGTGCCGGGTGGAGATTATAACAGAACATGGCCAAGATGTTCAAATTTTCATAGATGACAAGCAGGGTAAAATAATAATAATCACAGTGGTTGTCGAGGGTGCAACAGGTCAGCACCTCAGGAGTAAATGTCAGTTGGCTTTTCATAGCCGATCATTCAGAGTATCTCTACCGCTCCTGCTGTCTCTAGAGAGTTGAAAACAGCAGGTCTGGGACAGGTAGCACATCCGATGAACAGGTCAGGGTTCCTTAGCCGCAGGCAGAACAGTTTAAACTGTAGCAGCAGCACGGCCAGGCACCTGTGTATCTTTTCAAACTATATAAATTAGTAACCCGCAGTGTTTGCCATTATACCGTGATGAAGACAGCTTGGCTGTCCAAATGTTGGTTATTAAATTATTGCATCTGAGCTCTCAGAGTGTGCAGCTCTTCTTTTCTTTTCCAAGATGTTCTTTAGCTGACCTGAACCACGCTGGACTGAGCTGGCCTGGTTACACATCCACCATAGTTGCTGGAACGGTACTGGACAGAAAATAAGTGTCAGCACAGTTTGGTTCAATAGTGTGAAAGGAGGCCTGGGAAGCAACTAAAATGTTAATATGAAGATGTTATGAGTTAGGTCTAACTAGGAGTTAGGATCTCATCCCACCGCATATAAAATGTCTGTTTTGGAAGCAGGGATTGTTCCTAAGCTGATGTTCAGATATTCACACCACAGACCAATGAGACCAGGGCCGTTATGGTCACAGTTGGCTTTGCTTTCATCCCCCTTCTTCTCTCAGAACAGTTAATTTGGCAGCCACAGAGACAGTGGCTAAATCCCAAATGGCACCCTAATTCCCTATATAGTGCATTATTTTTGACCAGGACCCATAGGGCTGCTATTCGGGACGCAGACACACTGTCTCCAGCTCACATAATACAGAGTCAGTCTTGCCTTCTGCTTTGTGGATATCGAGTTACATAAGAACTATTGAGTTAAGGAATCAGGATGGTAGATTGAAGAATACACTTATTATGTCAAGTGTTTGGGAATGCACATTATTGGTTAATGTGTGTGGGGGTGGTTGTGTGTGTGTGCATGTGCTTCTGTCTGTCATTTCTATCTGTCCATCTGTCCGTCTCTCCGCCCTTTCTGTCTGTCCATTCTCTCAGTTATCTCTCAGAGGAGGCCAGCAGATCCAGTCATACTTGAGTGAGATGCCATGTCTCTCTGTCTGTCAGTGTCTGTCTCTCTGTTATGACTATGCCTCACCTCATGTGTTTGATGCAGGCCTGTGCCCACCGTTGGAAGAACGTCTACTATGACTCTGAGCTCATCCTTCCCCATGGTTACTGTTCCATCATCCCTCCTACGCTGCAGGGCCGGACCCAAGCCCTCATCCCCTGCTATGAAGGTACAGAAGTACACACACACACACACACACACAAACTGTACAGGACAGGACCAAAGCCCTAATCCCTTGGTAAGAAGGTACAGTAATGTGATACAGTAATAATCTTTAGATTTTTCTCTGCCTGAAGTACCCCCTCATGAACGATTTTCTTTTGAGTCTTCCAACGTAACCCCTGCTTATAGGCCAGTTACTCTTATAAGTAATAGCACACCATGCTGAGAAACACTGCTTCACATCCACTTCATGATGGATTAGATCAAATAATGTAGAATCATTTCCTTCCTGGTAAACTATGCATACACGGATGCCTTCATTCTGAAGACAAACAGACAGACAGTAAGGTCATGGTTACTGCATGAACATTTCAATGGAATTCTTCCATCAGCCAAATTGACTCACACTGTACACAACTTAGACACAGACAGCGACTTTACCAAAGTGTACTGAGTTTATAAGTAGGATGAGGGGAGAGGGCTTGTGTGTGTGTTTAAGCTGTGTATACCCTCGGCCCCGGGTTAGACAGTGCAGGTAGTTTATCATGGCACACGTTCTCTCCGGCTCTCACAATGAGTTATAGATTTACTGCACACACACACACACTCCAGACCACTGACTGATATCCTGACTTTAAAAGCTAGCTGGCACTTTTTGAGCCTTGAAGTGTGTTCACTATTCCTCTCTCTCTCTCTCTCAAACCAACTTAAGAGAGAAATATGATTATGCTGCTAAAGGATCAAATATTACACGCACACACCCTATGCATCTACTCATGTTTTATTTATTTATCTGTTATTTTACCAGGTAAGTTGACTGAGAACACGTTCTCATTTGCAGCAACGACCAGGGGAATAGTTACAGGGGAGAGGAGGGGGATGAATGAGCCAAATGTAAACTGGGGATTATTAGGTGACCGTGATGGTTTGAGGGCCAGATTGGGAATTTAGCCAGGACACCGGGGTTAACACCCCTACTCTTACGATAAGTGCCATGGGATCTTTAATGACCTCAGAGAGTCAGGACACCCGTTTAACGTCCCATCCGAAAGACGGCACCCTACACAGGGCAGTGTCAATCACTGCCCTGGGGCATTGGGATATTTTTTTTAGACCAGAGGAAAGAGTGCCTCCTACTGGCCCTCCAACACCACTTCCAGCAGCATCTGGTCTCCCATTCAGGGACTGACCAGGACCAACCCTGCTTAGCTTCAGAAGCAATCCAGCAGTGGTATGCAGGGTGGTATGCTGCTGGCATATGCATTATGATCTGAAAGGAAAAACTGATCCCAGATCAACTGTCCTACTCTGAAACTCTTTGTTTGCGCCATTGTGACACCCGTTCTCGCAGGCCCTTGTGCGCGGTTCCGCAAGGGGCTGCGTGTAGGGGATCACCGACAACGATGAGACAGCCTATAGGGAGGAGGTCAGAGACCTGGCAGTGTGGTGCCAGGACAACAACCTCTCCCTCAATGTGATCAAGACAAAGGAGATGATCGTGGACTACAGGAAAAGGTGGGCCGAGCACACCCCCATTCTCATCGATGGGGCTGTAGTGGAGCAGATTGAGAGCTTCAAGTTCCTTCGTGTCCACATCACCAACAAACTATCATGGTCCAAACACACCAAGACAGCCGTGAAGTGGGCACAACAAAGCCTATTCCCCCTTAGGAGACTGAAAAGATTTGGCATGGGTCCTCAGATCCTCAAAAAGGTTTTACAGCTTCACCATCGAGACCATACTCTCTTTACCCCTACCTACATGTACATATTACCTCATTACCTCAACTAACCTGGCCCTCACACATTGATTCGGTAACGGGTCATTTCCCTAGAATGTTCTATACAAGTGTCATGGTATGCGTCCTTAATGGCACCCTATTCCCTACATAGTACACTACTTTTGACCACAGCCAGGATTTCATTACATTATTTGTTTTGATTCAGCCAAGTGAGTTTCTTTTTCAAATGAAGGCAGGCCTTTATTTCTTGATTGGACACGCAGGTTTAGATTTTCTTTAATTTTTTTCCTTTCTGCTATTGCTTCCAATCTCACGGAGCCACTGCAGCTAGGCATGCACGCGCGCACACACACACACACACACACACACACACACACACACACACACACACACACACACACACACACACACACACACACACACACACACACACTTCAGCTAGGCCTCAGATGGGGCCATGTGTACCCTGTGATTCAGAGAGATCCAAGCCCAATATTGTTCTGTAACTCGAGAGGTAGTGTCCCCCCAAGTGTGAGTTTATGTTGAATGTTGCCTTACTCTGTAGTTTGTAACACTGCTTCCTAAATGTCACCCTATCCCCTACATAGTGCAATACCTTTGACCAGGGCCCATAGTAAATCCCATAGGGATCTGGTCAAAAGTAGTGCACTATATAGGGAATAGGGTGACATTTGTAACAATGCCTAACTTTCTTCCTCCTGATTCCAGATTCCTACTTGGCTGGCGCTGAAGACTTTGACTAGGTCCATATGGAATACAGAAATAAGAGGAGTGAAAGTGCTGGCTAAGACACAAAGCGAAATCATTTGTGGTTTGTTTTTTCTTTGCAGACTATAAGCAGAAGTATGGGGAAGAGCACGGCTCGTGCCAAGCGGGGATAGCGGGCGTTTTTACTGAGGTCAGTAGCAGTGCATTCTCCATGTTCTACTTTTCTCTTCTTCTAATGCATGTGATACTGCTTCTGTCTCTGTTAGTTCCGTCATACTGTCTGGAAGTTGCTCTTTCAGTCCGGGATATGTTTTAATGCTCGAATACACACGCACACTCACACACACACACACTGGACAGACACAGACGCCCCGGACACACACGCTCACCACAAGCACAAACAAACACACAGACGACAGTCATAGTGTTTTTAGCAACGCGCATGCCCCGTCCACTAGAGAATCTGTCTTTTTCAGCCATCTATGTCCTTGGTTTGAGGTGTGAAAAATCCAATTGTCACTTAAATCTCGCAGGATTGAATGCTTTCATTTTACTCCTGCGACTCTTTTCTACTCTTGTTTGTGCCTGTCGTTTTTTCTCGTTAACGTTATGACCGTGGAAATGTTTGTAATGACCTGTCAAACAAACCACGGTAATGGCTGAAATGGGCTCAATGGAATAAATTGGCTAGGAGAGCATTAAAGCTCGGGAATTTAAAATCTCGACACTTACATCACAAGTAGGAGAAGAAAGATAACTTTAGTTGGTGGAATTTAAACAAGTAATCATTTGACACAGCTGAAATGTTTACAAATGAAATGCGCTGAAATAAAAGCAACTTCGGAAACTGAACACTGGGTTTATAGTGGTATTATTTCTGATCTAGAAAACAACGTAAAGTGTGTATAGAAAGATGTAATCTAGATCCAAGTGCGTTGATTTTTTTACCTGACGGTATCCTGCTATTGACACACAAGTTGAATTATGCAATAGAACATGACAACAACAGTAATTAATGAAAGGGAAAGGGGGATACCTAGTCGGTCGTACAACTGAATGCATTCAACTGAAATGTGTCTTCCGTATTTAACCCGACCCCTCTGAATCAGAGAGGTGCGGAGGGCTGACTTAACCGACCTCCAATGAGGCAGTCTAGACAGCACAGGTGAGTGCAGGCAGACAGAGGAAGGTTTTGTGGTTGCAGCCCTGTTCTACGCCTTTAAGTTAATTCATTCAAGTCAAATAAAAAGTTGCATGGACTCACTCTGTGTGGATTAATAGTGTTTAACATGATTTTTGAATGACTACCTCATCTCTGTGCCCTACACATACAGTTGAAGTTGGAAGTTTACATACACCTTAGCCAACTACATTTAAACTCAGTTTTTCACAATTCCTGACATTACATTTCCTTGTCTTAGGTCAGTTAGGATCACCACTTTATTTTATGTATGTCAAATGTCAGAATAATAGTAGAGAGAATGATTTATTTCAGCTTGTATTTCTTTCATCACATTCCCAGTGTGTTAGAAGTTTACATACACTCAATTAGTATTTGGTAGCATTGCCTTTAAATTGTTTAACTTGGATCAAACATTTCGGGTAACCTTCCACAATCTTCCCACATTAAGATGGGTGAATTTTGGCCCATTCCTCCTGACAGAGCTAGTGTAACTGAGTCAGGTTTGTAGGCCTCCTTGCTCGCGCACACTTTTCAGTTCTGCCCACACATTTTCTATGGGATTGAGATCAGGTGTTTGTGATGGCCACTCCAATACCTTGACTTTGTTGTCCTTAAGCCATTTTGCCACAACTTTGGACGTATGCTAGGAGTCATTGTCCATTTGGAAGACCCATTTGAGACCAAACTTTAACTTCCTGACTGTTGTCTTGAGATGTTGCTTCAATATATCCACGTAAATTTCCATCCTCATGATGCCACCATTTTGTGAAGTGCACCAGTCCCTCCTGCAGCAAAGCACCCCCACAACATGATGCTGCCACCCCCGTGCTTCACGGTTGGGATGGGGTTTTTCGGCTTGCAAGCCTCCCCCTTTTTCCTCCAAACGTAACTATGGTCCTTATGGTCAAACAGTTCTATTTTTGTTTCATCAGACCAGAGGACATTTCTCCAAAAAGTACGATCTTTGTCCCCATGTGCAGTTGCAAACCGTAGTCTGGCTTTTTTAATGGTGGTTTTGGAGCAGTGGCTTCTTCCTTGCTGAGCGGCCTTTCAGGTTGTGTCGATATAGGACGCGTTTTACTGTGGATATAGATACTTTTGTACCTGTTTCCTCCATCTTCACAAGGTCCTTTGCTGTTGTTCTGGGATTGATTCGCAATTTTCGCACCAAAGTGCGTTCATCTCTAGGAGACAGAACGCGTCTCCTTCCTGAGCAGTATGACGGCTGCGTGGTCCCATGGTGTTTATACTTGCGCACTATTGTTTGTACAGATGAATGCGGTACCTTCAGGCGTTTGGAAATTGTTCCCAAGGATGAACCAGACTTGTGGAGGTCTACAATTGTTTTTCAGAGGTCTTGGCTGATTTCTTTTGATTTTCCCATGATGTCAAGCAAAGAGGCACTGAGTTTGAAGGTAGGCCTTGAAATACATCCACAGGTACACCTCCAATTAACTCAAGTTATGTCAATTAGCCTATCAGAAGTTTCTACAGCCATAACTTCATTTTCTGGAATTTTCCAATCTGTTTAAAGGCACAGTCAACTTAGTGTATGTGAACCACTGACCCACTGGAATTGTGATACAGTGAATTATAAGTGAAATAATCTGTCTGTAAACAATTGTTGGAAAAATGACTTGTGTCATGCACAAAGTAGATGTCCGAACCGACTTGCCAAATGTATAGTTTGTTAACAAGAAATTTGTGGAGTGGTTGAAAAATTAGTTTTAATGACGCCGACCTAAGTGTATGTAAACTTCCGACTTCAACTTTATATGTGAAGTCCCTCAGTCCAGTATTGAATTTCAAGCACAGATTCAAACACAAAGACCACAGAGCTTTTCCAATGCCTCACAAAGAAGGGCACTTATTGGTAGATAGGGGAAAGAAAAGGAGACACTGAATATCCCTTTGAGCATGTTGAAGTTATTAATTACACTTTGGATGGTGTATCAATACACCCAGTCACTACAAAGACACAGGCATCCTTTTTAACTCCGTTGCCGGAGAGGAAGGAAACTGCTCAGGGATTTCACAATGAGGCCAATGGTGATTTTAAACAGTTAGAGTTGAATTGCTGTGATAGGATAAAACTGAGGATGGATCAACAACATTAGAGTTATTCTACAATACTAACCTAAATGAGAGAGTGAAAATAAGGAAGTCTGTACAGAATAAAAATATTCTAAAACATGCATCCTGTTTGCAATAAGGCACTAAAGTAACACTGCAAAAAATGTGGCAAATGAATTCACTTTTTGTCCTGAAAACGAAGCATTATGTTTGGGTCAAATCCAACACAACACTTCACTAAGTAACAATCTTCATGTTTTCAAGGATGGCAAAATCCTAGAGGAAAATTTGCTTCAGTCTGCTTTCCAACAGACACTGGGAGACAAATTAACCTTTCAACAGGACAATAACCTAAAACTCAATACCAAATATACACTGGAGTTGCTTAGCAAGACGACATTGAATGATCCTGACTGGCCTAATTCCTTTTTTGACTTAAATCGTCTTGAAAATCTGACCAAGTGCTCAGTTTGACCGGGCGGCCAGCCCTAGGAAGAGTCTTGGTTGTTCCAAACTTCTTTCATTTAAGACTGATGGAGGACACAGTGTTCTTCGTTACCTTCAATGCTGCAGAAATGTTTTGGTACCCTTCCCCAGATCTGTGCCTCGACACAATCCTGTCTTGGAGCTCTGCAGACAATTTCTTCGACCTCATGGCTTGGTTGTTGCTGTGACATGCACTGTCAACTGTGGGACCTAAAATAGACAGGTGTGTGCCTTTCAAAATCATGTCCAATAAATGTAATTTACCACAGGTGGACTCCAATCAAGTTGTAGAAACATCTCAAGGATGATCAATGGAAACAGGATGCACCTGAGCTCAATTTCGAGTGATATTGAAAAAATGTTTTCGCTTTGTCATTATGGGGTATTGTGTGTAGATTGAAGAGGTAATTGTTTTATTTAATCCATTTTAGAATAAGGCTGTGTATTCTTTTTTTCATTTTTTTTCATTCATCTTGAAACATTTTTAGAATGTTTCTTCCACTTTCACGATACAGAGTATTTGTGTAGATTAAAACAATTACTAATCCATTTTAATTCCAGTTTGTAACATATTTTTTTGAAAAAAGTCAAGGGGTGTGTTTACTTTCTGCAGGCACTCTATTTATGCAAATTAGGCACGTATAATTGTATTTATTTTAACACAAAATATAAAATAAATACCTGATACCATTACAAAATGTATATTTGAGTGCACTCTAAGGGGGAAAAAGGGACATTTTACAATTTACAGTACCAGTCAAAAGTTTGGGCACGCCTACTCATTCAAAGGTTTTTCTTTATTTTGACTATTTTCTACATTGTAGAAAAGTAGTGAAGACATCAAAACTATGAAATAACACATATGGAATCATGTAGTAACCAAAAAAGTGTTAAACAGATCAAAATATATTTTATATTTGAGATGCTTCAAATTAGCCACCCTTTGCCTTGATGACAGCTTTGCACACTCTTGGCATTCTCTCAACCAGCTTCATGAGGTAGTCACCTGAAATGCATTTCAATTAACAGCCTTGTTAAAAGTTAATTTGTGGAATTTCTTTCCTTCTTAATGTGTTTGAGCCAATCAGTTGTGCTGTGACAAGGTAGGGCGGTATACAGAAGATAGCCCTATTTGGTAAAAGACCAAATCCATTTTATCGCAAAAAACAGCTCAAATAAGCTAAAAGGAAATGACAGTCCATTCTTACTTTAAGACATGAAGGTCAGTCAATCTTGGTCCAAGCAAGTAGGTGTGTCCAAACTTTTGACTGGTACTGTATATTGAATACTTGAATTCCCACCTAAACTCCATTAATTATTTGTCCGTGCCAGTAAAATGTTTTATGTGCTATAATTCATTAAATAGCTGATGGTTTTGGAGTGCCTTCATCCATTGTCTAACTGAGGCATTTATTAGAATTGTTTTTAAAAACATTTTAGCAATTTTGATGACAGACAAAGAAATCTACCAAAGCCATGTTAGTCTCCTTACTTATTCCTGTTTCCATAGGCTACTAAGAGGGGCTGTGTTAACCTGACTTGACCTCTCTGATACACTGTAAGCCTTGTCAGAGTGTCAGAAGGAAATAAAGATTTATTTTGCTTTCACAGTGGAAACGCACAAGTCCGTTAAGAACAAATTCTTATTTACAATGACGGCCTAACCCGGACGACACTGGGCCAATTGTGCGCCGCCCTATGCGACTCCCAATCACGGCCGGTTATGATACAACCTGGAATCTAACCAGGGTCTTTAGTGAGTGCCTTAGACTGTTCTCTGGTCAAAATGTGTGCACTATATAGGGGATAGGGTGCCATTTGGTACACAGCCATTCTCTTTGTACTTAGTCTGTGCTTTTGATGAGATGAAATAAGGACATATCAAAGAGGTAGTGCACCGTTTAAAGTTGTGCCAGTCCATTAAAGTGTAATCAGTAATTTGACTTATTGAGTTATTTGCTGAGCTGTCTGAATGTCTCTGTCTGTGTGCCCAGAGAAGAGCGGTGTTCTGTTCTATTCTGATCAGGCCCTGGAACATAACAGCACCAACACCACCACCATTATCTTACTTGACAGAGAGTAGCAGTTCCAAGCCCAAAACCAGGTCTGTCTTTCAAATTGCTGAGCTGTCTATATGCCAAGAGAAGTCTTCCTATTTGAGGAGCATCACCTAACAGCAGTAGTATCCAGAACCCAAGTACATCTATCAAATCAGTTCAGACCATTATTTCATTCTACCGTGGCTCCAGATCATATAAGAACTTTGCATAGTTAACCTTCAAAAGGAATGAAAAAAATAAGTTTTGCAATTTATAAATCTAAAAAAGGTTTCAAGTTACCATCAAATCAGTTCAGACCACAGACCATCATTTCACTCGGCACCCCGTACTGTGTGGTATCTAGCCTGGAATCCAAAACTGCAGCCTGTGGGGAATCTTAGCCTGGCTCCAACCTGAATATCACTCAGGTTCATTATTGTTTCACTTCCTCAGGTTTAGTCTGGAACTACACCAATAGACAGACACTTGGACTGTCTAGATGAGAAATGATTCAGTTTGGATTCCAGGCTGTGTGGAATCAACATTGTATGAGACCTTTGCATAGTGCACGGCTGAACATTTAGAAGGAATGGGAAAATAAGTTATGTAAGAATAGGAATAGCGATGAGCATCCAAGTTGCATATCAAGGTTGTGTTACCAGAAGGTCGGGGGGTTGTTGGACTCAACAACGGAGTCGTCTGAACAAAGGAGCAATGGAACAACACATTTTTTCCACCACAGACTGTCCATACACAGACAACCGAAGAGCTGTCAGACTCTTGGACAGCGTTTCAGTACAGAATGTCAGGATCTGAGGAATGTTAGATATAATAGACAGCTGTTGTTCTTAACCTTTGTCTCTGAATTGTAGCTAATGTCTTAGTATTCTAGTGTTTCACAGATGTGTGACAGCAGGAGGACAACATTCTGACATTCTAAAAATGAAGTGACAGCAGGACGCATCTCACATTCTAGAATCTAGTGAAAGCAGGATGTATCTGAAATTCTAGAATCTAGTGAAAGCGGGATGTATCTGACATTCTAGAATCTAGTGAAAGCGGGATGTATCTGACATTCTAGAATCTAGTGAAAGCGGGATGTATCTGACATTCTAGAATCTAGTGAAAGCGGGATGTATCTGACATTCTAGAATCTAGTGAAAGCGGGATGTATCTGACATTCTAGAATCTAGTGAAAGCGGGATGTATCTGACATTCTAGAATCTAGTGAAAGCGGGATGTATCTGACGTTCTAGAATTTAGGGTGACCATCAAATCAAGGACTGACTGACCAATCAACTCCAGATGTTTGTTTCTTTACTTCCTGACTATATAATTTATTTTCTTTCCTAATGGCTGGTGTAACCAATGTGAAATGGCTAGCTAGTTACCTGGGTGTGCGCTAATACTGTTTCAAATGTCACTCGCTTTTAGATTTGGAGTAGTTATTCCCCTTGCAATGCAAGGGCCGCGGCTTTTGTGGAGCGATGGGTAACGATGCTTTGAGTGTGGCTGTTGTCGATGTGTACCTGGTTCGAGCCCAGGTAGGGGTGAGGAGGGGGACGGAAGCTATACTGTTACACTGGCAATACTATAGTGCCTATAAGAACATCCAATAGTCAAAGGTATATGAAATACAAATGGTATAGAGAGAAATAGTCCTATAAATACTATATTAACTACAACCTAAAACCTCTTACCTAGGAATATTGAAGTCTCATGTTAAAAGGAACCACCAAATGTAATATGTTCTCATGTTCTGAGCAAGGAACTCAAACGTTAGCTTTTTTACATGGCACATATTTTACATGGCACACATTTTTACATGGCACATATTACTTTCTTCTCCAACACTTTGTTTTTGCATTATTTAAACCAAATTGAACATGTTTCATTATTTATTTGAGGCTAAATAGATTTTATTGATGTTTTATATTAAGTTAAAATAAGTGTTAATTCCGTATTGTTGGAATTGTCATTATTACAAATGTAAAACAAATTGTCAGATTAATCGGCATCGGCCTTTTTGGTCCTCCAATAATCGGTATCAGTATCGGCGTTGAAAAATCATAATCGGTCGACCTCTAATCAGGACTGGTTGTGTTTATGCCACATTAAAAGGCAATACATTTTAAAGGTGTTTTTTTTTTATTTCACTTTTATTTAACCAGGTAGGCTAGTTGAGAACAAGTTCTCATTTACAACTGCGACCTGGCCAAGATAAAGCATAGCAGTGTGAACAGACAACAACACAGAGTTACACATGGAGTAAACAATAAACAAGTCAATAACACAGTAGAATAAAAAAATTAAAAAGAGTCTATATACATTGTGTGCAAAAGGCATGAGGAGGTAGGCGAATAATTACAATTAAGCCGATTAACACTCGAGTGATAAATGATCAGATGGTCATGTGCAGGTAGAGATACTGGTGTGCAAAAGAGCAGAAAAGTAAATAAATAAAAACAGTATAGGGATGAGGTAGGTAAATTGGGTGGGCTATTTACCGATGGACTATGTACAGCTGCAGCGATCGGTTTGCTGCTCAGATAGTAGATTTTTAATGTTGGCGAGGGAGATAAGTCTCCAACTTCAACGATTTTTGCAATTCGTTCCAGTCACAGGCAGCAGAGAACTGGAAGGAAAGGCGGCCAAATGAGGTGTTGGCTTTAGGGATGATCAGTGAGATACACTTGCTGGAGTGCGTGCTACGGGTGGGTGTTGCCATCGTGACCAGTGAACTGAGATAAGGCGGAACTTTACCTAGCATGGACTTGTAGATGACCAGGAGCCAGTGGGTCTGGCGACGAATATGTAGCGAGGACCAGCTGACTAGAGCATACAGGTCACAGTGGTGGGTGGTATAAGGTGCTTTAGTAACAAAGCGGATGGCACTGTGATAAACTGCATCCAGTTTGCTGAGTAGAGTATTGGAAGCTATTTTGTAGATGACACCGCCGAAGTCGAGGATCAGTATGATAGTCAGTTTTACTAGGGTAAGTTTGGCGGCGTGAGTGAAGGAGGCTTTGTTGCGAAATAGAAAGCCAATTCTACATTTGATTTTGGATTGGAGATGTTTGATATGAGTCTGGAAGGAGAGTTTACAGTCTAGCCAGACACCTAGGTACTTATAGATGTCCACATATTCTAGGTCGGAACCATCCAGGGTGGTGATGCTAGTCGGGCGTGCGTGCGGGTGCAGGCAGCAAACGGTTGAAAAGCAAGGATTTGGTTTTACTAGCGTTTAAGAGTAGTTGGAGGCCACGGAAGGAGTGTTGTATGGCATTGAAGCTCGTTTGGAGGTTAGATAGCACAGTGTCCAAGGAAGGGCCAGAAGTATACAGAATGGTGTCGTCTGCGTAGAGATGGATCAGGGAATCGCCCGCAGCAAGAGCAACATCATTAATATATACAAAGAAAGAGTCAGCCCGAGAATTGAACCCTGTGGCACCCCCATAGAGACTGCCAGAGGACCGGACAACATGCCCTCCGATTTGACACACTGAACTCTGTCTGCAAAGTAGTTGGTGAACCAGGCAAGGCAGTCATTAGAAAAACCGAGGCTACTGAGTCTGCCGATAAGAATAAGGTGATTGACAGAGTCGAAAGCCTTGGCCAGGTCGATGAAGACGGCTGCACAGTACTGTCTTTTATCGATGGCTGTTATGATATCGTTTAGTACCTTGAGCATGGCTGAGGTGCACCCATGACCAGCTCTGAAACCAGATTAAACACCGGAGAAGGTACGGTGGGATTCGAGATGGTCAGTGATCTGTTTGTTGACTTGGCTTTTGAAGACCTTAGATAGGCAGGGCAGAATGGATATAGGTCTGTAACAGTTTGGATCCAGGGTGTCTCACCCTTTGAAGAGGGGGATGACCACGGCAGCTACTCGACACCTACTCATTCCAGGGTTTTTCTTTATT
The DNA here is from genome assembly GCF_013265735.2 of Oncorhynchus mykiss. NCBI lineage: Eukaryota > Metazoa > Chordata > Actinopteri > Salmoniformes > Salmonidae > Oncorhynchus > Oncorhynchus mykiss. The sequence goes on along the minus strand of NC_048584.1, from coordinate 29,718,277 downwards.
TTTACAATTTTCTACATTGTAGAATAATAGTGAAGACATTAAAACTATGAAATAACACATATGGAATCATGTAGTAACCAAAAAAGTGTTAAACAAATCAAAATATATTTGAGATTTGAGATTCTTTAAAGTAGCCACCCTTTGCCTTGATGACATGACATCTTTGCACAATGGCAGAGAAAGGGACAGGGTTTTGTTTCTGGATTACATTAGAATGACATCACAGAGAAAGGGACAGGGCAACAACTCTTACAGTTCCAACTATTGAATCTGGCAAGATACTGTTCTTAATTATACAACTAACTTTTTTTGCCGAAGCTGAAAAAAATAAAATCTTCCTGCACTACAGATGTCTACAGTATATTGGTGTGCTAACACTAGTAAAGCCCCATTGCGCACATTTTTGTGAGAAAAAAATAAATATATGTTGTGTTAATATATTTTTTAATTATGATTTTTCAGGGAGTGCTGCACCATCCTCAGCACCCCTACTTCCCGCAGTTATGCGTACTGGGAATACATTTGATCTACTTTCACCCCTGGGTATATGTATTATTTTGCTGAGTCAGAAGGCTAATAAATCTCTAAGGCTGTGTTTACACAGTCAGTCCAATTCAAATCTTTTGTCAATTATTTGCATATCTGATACCTATCGGCAATGGTGGAAAAAGTACCCAATTGTCATACTTGAGTAAAAGTTCAGATACGTTAATAGAAAATGGCTGAAGTAAAAGTGAAGTCACCCAGTAAAATACTGGTTGTAATTTAAAGGAACAGTGACAGGAAATGAACATTGCATCTGTGTGCTACTTCAGAGGCGACATCAGAGTAAAAGTCTAAAAGTATTTGGTTTTAAATATACTTAAGTATCAAAAGTAAAGGTATAAATAATTTCTAATTCCTTCTATTAAGCAAATCAGGTGACACAATGTTCTTTTTTTTGTTGTTTAAATGTACCTATATTTAGGGGAACACCAAAATTCAGACATAATTTACAAATGAAGCATTTGTGTTTTGTGAGTCCGCCAGATCAGAGGCAGTAGTAAAGACCAGGGATTTTTGTGTCATTGGAAAATAATGGATAAAAACGACATAATTTTCTTTAGGAATGTTATTAAGTAAAAGTTGTGAAAAATATAAATAGTAAAGTGATGACTTAAGTAGTACTTTGAAGTATTTTGACTTAATTACTTAGCAACACTGTCTATCGGATATTTTCCCTAATGTGTAAACAGCAAAAAAAGAAAACACATGCAATCAGATTTTTGGACTTCCGATTAATACCACCTCCTATGTGGATCTAAATCCTTATCCAAACCCGATCCTCCATGTGCGACTTCTGTCTGGATGCTCAGATCAGATTTTTTAGCTCTGAAGTGGTTTTATTGCACATGACTGTTATCATTACAACCACTCCAAAATTTAAAGGAACAGTGACAGGAAATGAACATTGCATCTGTACTTCAGAGGCTACATCAGTGTGAATGCTCAAATCTGATATGGGTCACATGTAAAACTATGTGTGGACAGTCAGGAAAAAAAGATTGGCGATATAGGAAGACATTCAGATTTGGGTTCTTAGGGTGGCTGTGTAAACACAGCCTAATGTTGCAAGATGTATGGTGTGTGGTCAATTTCAGGAGCTGGTGGTGATGGGAGCTCCAGGATCATACTACTGGACAGGAACAGTCAAGGTCTACAACCTGACCTCCAGCACCTTCTACAACCCCAACAAAGAAGAAGTCGACTCACATAGATACAGCTATCTAGGTATGTTTCCTTTGATTGATTTAATCGATTAATCACTTATGCAATCGATCAATCTGTCTGTCAGTCGGTCTGTCAATCAGTTGATTAATTAATCAATAAATAAATAAATAGCCCAATCAATTTATAAATCATCAATCAAATGTATTCACAAAGCCCTTTTTAAATGACAGTACACTTTACACTACACTAACCTGGTGTAGACCCTCTAAGAGCACCAGTAAAATAGTTGACTACCTGTACCTAATTTATTTGATTGTATTGACAACTCTGACTGTTTCTCTCTTTCTCTCTAGGCTATGCTGTGACAAACCACTATTCAATGTAAAGTCTGACTGATTCTGTCTCTCTGTCTCTCTAGGCTATGCTGTGACAAACCACTATTTCATGTAAAGTCTGACTGTTTCTCTGTTTCTCTCTAGGCTATGCTGTGACTGCTGGACACTTCTCCTCTCCTAACTTCATAGATGTGGCTGCAGGAGCTCCACAACACAGTGGAGGAGGAAAAGTATGTACAGGATTTGATTGGTTGATTTAGGAGGAGTATCATATCTTTGTATTGAATATTTTAACACTGATTTGTTAACACTGTATTTTAACACTGTATCCTCCTTTCCCTCCAGGTTTACATTTTCAGAATAGATGGTGGGTCTTTGGTGAAGATCTTTCAAGCCTCAGGGAAAATGGTATGTGTCTGAAATATGGACCACAGCGATCTACTATGCTGTTTAACCATTACTACATGACAGTGACATGTTGTTTCTTTAGTGTGTCAGTGGTGATCACTGTTCACTTCTACCATCTGTTAGTATTCTTTGTTATCAGAAATGACATAGGCCTACACTTGAGTGATCATGCTCAATGGAGAGTCTCTAGACTTAATCAGGGTCTGGGAAACCATGCCCCATGTGTAGTAGAGTACACATACTGTAGCTGGTGCAGGTGAAGCATGGCAGACTGTTAGTTAATGGTTTTCTCAGAAGCACCACACTGTTTATGTGGTTTATGTAAAGTGTTTAGAGCACTCTAGGCTTGCATCCCAAATTGCACCCATTGGGCTCTGGTCAAAAATAGTACACTATATAGAGAAAGGGGTGCCATTTGGGACACACCCCTAGTCTGACCACGAACCAGACAGCTAGGGAGGGCAATTCACATGGTTTTAAGAGTAAATAATAACTCAATCTTTGTAGATTAAGACCCTATGTTTTGTAAATATTCCTTTAATATTGGTAGAGATATGAAAGGGAAAATTAATCCAGTCAGGTTGTGGAGGGAGAGAATGATGAAAATAAAAAGGAAGTGTCTGTCTATCTTGAGGGCAATCGAAAAAGCAGTCCTCATTGGCAATGAGTAGATTAGAATAGAATATAAATATTATAAGATAGAACAGAATGAAAATAATAGAATAGGACAGAATAGGATATATTTTTCCTAGATGGACCTTCAGTTGTGGCTAATAATTAAGACAATAAATATACACACACACAATTCACATGACAAATACATTACACTAGATCAACATGAATAATCATGTTTCGATGAAAAGACTGATCTGACTAGTGGTGTGTGTGGCTCTGTGGCTGTAGTGGTGTGCCTGTCTGTGTGGCTCTGTGGCTGTAGTGGTGTGCCTGTCTGTGTGGCTCTGTGGCTGTGGTGGTGTGCCTGTCTGTGTGGCTCTGTGGCTGTGGTGGTGTGCCTGTCTGTGTGGCTCTGTGGCTGTGGTGGTGTGCACACAGACGCCTCTGGCTTGTGCTTGGTTATTTTCCAGATGTGCTCTTACCTTGGCTCCAAATTGTGTGAATAGAATAGAATACATGTATATCTCTATACATTATACACAAGGTGAACACAGCGTTATGTATTTTCACTGACCCAATGCTACCTGTCTGTGTGGCTCTGTGGCTGTGCTTGGTTATTTTCCAGATGGGCTCTTACTTTGGCTCCTCATTGTGTGCAGTTGACCTGAACCGGGATGGCCTGTCGGACCTGCTGGTTGGAGCGCCCATGCACAGCACGCTACGGGACGAGGGACAGGTCTCTGTCTACCTCAGCAAGGGCAATGTGAGTGGGATCTGGGTTGGATGGGAATAGAGTTGGAAAATGATGTGAACTTTCTGAAATGTCCCAGATCTTCCAGAAGTTGTAGGACATTCGGAAGGGAGTGACCAGGTAGAGAATCCTCCAACTAGGAATTCTCTAAATGAGATTTGTGAAAAACATTGGAGATGTACAGTATATTCTAGCCCTCCAGTCAGCCTGTATATAACCCGCCATATAGAAACATGGCTGCCTATACTGCCTGGTCTCATAGACTAGATGTAAACGTAAATCCACTCAAATTAGGGTGATATGTCACGTTTGGTATGGTTACATAATACAGATGGTTACTTAAGGCAAACATGAAAGTAGGGTGGTTGGTCGGGGTGGATGAGTTGAGTGTATATTAGGACCTCCATATAGAGTGTTTGATCCTGTTCTGTTTATGAGTTATCATTAGGATCTTATAACTAGCTCGTCTTGGAGATTGTTACTGTGTGTTTGAGTTGTTCATGAAAGTCAAGTAAATAAAGGAAGGGGAAAGCAGCCATCTATAGCCGATAGAGACAGTTCCTCAACTGTTATAGTAAAAAGCAGGATTTATTTTAGTTAGTAGTAAGTTATAACCATTCTACTTTAGAGTAAAGGGTTGTGTCATGCCATAACTGCTCCCTTTTTATAGTAATGGCTATATCACACAATAACCATTCCCCTTTAACGTTATGGGTTGTGTTACGCAATAACCCTTCCCCTGTAATGGGTTGTGTCACGTCATAACTATTCCCCATTAATGTAATAGGTTGTGTCACATCCTAAACATTCCTCTGTAATGTCTTGTGTCACGTTATAATCATTTTCCTTTAAAGTAAAGGGTTGTGTCACGTCATAACCCTTCCCCTTTAAAGTAATGGGTTGTGTCACGTCATAACCATTCCCGTTTGACTACTTGTAGGGGGTGATGGAGCAGGCTGAACTCTTAAATGGAGATGATGCCTACAATGCACACTTTGGAGAGTGCATCACTGCAATTGGAGACATCGATGACGATGGGTACCAAGGTAAGTGTCTCTCAACTAAGTCACTGTGTTTTCAAGTATAGAATGTATGCTTATATAAAAATGTTAACCCTCCTCAAATCACTATTTAGCACTATTGTTGTATACATACAAAACTTCTGGATGACACATATTAGATTTATGAGAATTGTTCTAGTCTAGTTTTTCTTCCACTATGTTAAACATTTTGACATAAGCAAACGTTGGATGGTTGTAATACGTATGCTATAAAACCCAAAAAGCTTTTCTCTCAGGAAAATTCTGTTTTGATTATTTTGTGGAGAGTGGGATCTTGTACACCGCCCTATGGGGCTCCCAAGGGGCACAGCGGTTTTAGGCACTGTATCTCAGTACTTGAGTCGTCACTACAGACACCCTGGTTCGAATCCAGGCTATATCACAACCGGCCGTGATTGGGAGTCCCGTAGGGTGGTGCACAATTGGCTCAGCGTCGTCCGGGTTTGGCCGGTCAAGGCCGTCATTGTAAATAAGTATTTGTTCTTAACTGACTTGCCTAGTTAAATAAAGGTATAAAGAGAGGAAATTATATAAATAACATCTTTAACACCCAGCATTTACATTCAATGTTCAGAAAATTGGAATAACATTCTGTAGGTTTCTGCTTTCAATTCCCCACATTTGATAATGTAAGAGAAACAGGATGAGGTACTTAGTAGCCTATGTTGTTAAACAACATTATAAACCTTGACGATTTCCTTGTCCATGTTATGATTGTTTTAAAACGTTCACTTTTTTCGTATGCATGCTATTGCATCATCACTGAAGAACTATTTTTGCTTTAAAAGGGGAAAGTGTATTTTCCAGCTTTGGTTGTGAGGGGGGATTAAGGGACGTTGCCTGAGCATCAAATGCCACCCTCTTCCCTGCATAGTGTACAACTTTTGACCAGGGCCCATTTGGGATGCAGACTTTATGTTAATCCTTTTGCCTTCAGTTTTATGGTTCTGTTTCCACTCTTACAGAGGTTTCACACTGGGGTTTATAGGGACTGACAACACTTAAATGTCTATTAAGAGACTGTGACAACATGTTTCCCAAGCACAGCCCTGCAAAAAGAAAAAAGACCCAGGGGTCCTGACCATAGAAATAGAATGAATAGAATGGACGTCTCCATTCATGTCAATGATGGCATAATGGGTGGACTGGCAGCCATTTTGAGTGTACCCATGCCAGGAATTAAAAGCAGGAAGCGTACCCTTCAATCTGTGTTGTGATTTGTTGAGTCAACTCAACTGACATTACAAAAAATACATGTCATTGCATGAGCCATATCAGATAGAATCATTTGAATGAACATTCTACATTACCATGTAGAATGTTGATAGAACACTCCAAATAACCATGGAAATTATTGCATTACATTACCAGGCAGCCAATGCAAGTGGACCCATGAGTTTACCAGTCAAATTGCCATAGTTAGAGCTTCCAAGCCTGTTCTATTCAGATGCGTCATGCCCATAGGCAGCACAGGGGCACGTGCCCCTTCAGATTGTCCTGTTTAAAAATATATCATTTTTTAATATATATTTTTTTGTACTACTAGCCACTTAAGAATTTCATGAAGTTGGCTTTAACCAGCCCAGATAGCTTCTCCCAACCTCATAACTACACTTAACCAAAAAATATGAACGCAACTTGTAGTGTTGGTTTCATGAGATGAAATAAAAGATCTCAGAAATGTTCAATACACACAAAAAGCTTATTTCTCTCAAATTTTGTGCACAAATTTGTTTACATCCCTGTTCGTAAGCATCCCTGGTATATCAATAAGCTAATTAAACAGTATTATCATTACACAGGTGTTGGGGACAATAAAAGGCCAAATCAAATTGTATTTGTCACATGCGCAGAATACAACAGACCTTACAGTGAAATGCTTACTTACAAGCTCTTAACCAACAATGCAGTTTTAATAAAATACCAACAAAAAAAGTAAGAGATAAGAATAACACATAATTAAAGAGCAGCAGTAAATATCAATAGCGGGGCTATATACAGGGGTTACCGGTACAGAGTCAATGTGCGGGGTGGTGGAGGGGGGGGCTATGACTAGGGTGGCTGAAGTCTTGACCATTTTTAGGGCCTTCCTCTGACACCGCCTAGTATAGAGGTCTTGCATGGCAGGAAGCTTGGCCCCGGTGATGTACTGGGCCGTAAGCACTACCCTCTGTAGTGCCTTGCGGTCGGAGGCCGAGCGTTTGCCATACCAGGCAGTGATGCAACCCGTCAGGATGCTCTCGATTGTGTAGCTGTAGAACCTTTTGAGGATCTGAGGACACATGCCAACTCTTTTCAGTCTCCAGGTCTCTGATCTCCTCCCTATAGGCTGTCTCATCGTTGTCGGTGATCAGGCCTTCCGATGTTGTGTCATTGGCAAACTTAATCATGGTGTTAATCATGGTGTTAATCATGGAGTCGTGCCTGGCCGTGCAGTATTGAGTGAACAGGGAGTGAACAGGGAGTACAGGAGGGGGCTGAGCACGCACCCCTGAGGGGCCCCTGTGTTGAGGATCAGCGTGGCGGATGTGTTGTTACCTACCCTTACAACCTGGGGCGGCCCATCAGGAAGTCCAGGATCAAGTTGCAGAGTGAGGTGTTTAGTCCCAGGGTCCTTAGCTTAGTGATGAGCTTTGAGGGCACTATGGTGTTGAACGCTGAGCTGTTGTCAATGAATAGCATTCTCACATAGGTGTTTCTTTTGTCCAGGTGTGAAAGAGAAGTGTGGAGTGCATAGAGATTGCATCATCTGTGGATCTGTTGGTGCAGTATACAAATTGGAGTGGGTCTAGGGCAGCTATTCCCAAACTGAATACCCCCCGGGGTACGCGCAATGCCGTCAGGGGTAGGCCAAATCAAAATGTGATTCACATTTTACATTTTTAAATAAAAAAATTAAGTTAAAAAAAAAAAAATCTTCACATTTTCAAACAGTTCATCTATATTTTCCAACGGGGCTATACATTTTCTCGCCTGAGTAACCTCGTTTCACTACCAAAAATAAAATGAAGCCACCTAGTTAGTGTTCAGCGAAATAACAACACAATGTCAAATACAGGTAATTAACATCCAATCACATTAACCGTTACTCTTTCGCGGTAATTCCACAAATGTAGCCAAATGTAGATGCTGCTCATGTTGGAATTCGTACTGATGGCGCAGACGCCATAACAGGGAGACATAGTATAGTGGACACGCGTGTGCAAGCAGTTGTTCCCGATGCCACTTGTACACTGCAGCATCTTCCGAGAGGCTCTTGCTGCCAAGGGAATGCCTGACAGCTTGAAAGACATTTTGGACACTACAGTGAAATTGTTAACTTTGTTAAAGCAACTCTCGTGTATTTTCTGCACTATGCAATGATATGGGCAGCGACCATGTAACGCTTTTACAACATACAGAAATGCGCTGGTTATCAAGGGGGAAGGTATTGACACGTTTTTTTAAATTGAGAGACGAGCTTAAAGTTTTCTTTACTGACCATAATTTTCACTTGTCTGACGGCTTGCATGATGACAAGTTTCTCACATGACTGGCCTATCTGGGTGATGTTTTTTCTCGCCGGAATGATCTGAATCTAGGATTACAGGGACTCTCTGCAACTATATTCAATGTGCGGGACAAAATTGAGGATATGATTAAGTAGTTCTTCTCTGTCTCGATTAACAAGGACAACACACAGGTCTTTCCATCATTGTCTGGTTTGTTGTGTGCAAATAAACTCAAGCTTACGGCCAATTTCAAATGTGATATAGCGAAGCACCTTAGTAAGTTGGCTATTCAATTACGCAGGTACTTTCCCGAAACAAATGACACAAACAACTGGATTCGTTATCCCTTTCGTGCCCTGCCTTCAGTTCACTTACCGATATCTGAACAAGAGACCCTCATCGAAATTGCAACAAGCGGTTCTGTGAAGATTTTATTTAATCAGAAGGCACTTCCAGATTTCTGGATTGGGCTGTGCTCAGCGTCCTGCCTTGGCAAATTGCACTGTTAAGACACTGATTTCCTTTGCAACCACTTACTTATGTGAGAGTGGATTCTCGGCCCTCACTAGCATTAAAACTAATACAGGCACAGACTGTGTGTGGAAAATTATTTAAGACTGAGACTCTCTCCAACACCACCCAACATTGAAAAGTTATGTGCATCCTTTCAAGCACACCCCTCTCATTAACCTGTGAAATCAAATCCAATCAAATCAAATCAAATGTTATTTGTCACGTACACATGGTTGGGAGATGTTAATGCGAGTGTAGCGAAATGCTTGTGCTTCTAGTTCCGACAATGCAGTAATAACCAACAAGTAATCTAACTAACAATTCCAAAACTACTGTCTTATACACAGTGTAAGGGGATAAAGAATATGTACATAAGATATATGAATGAGTGATGGTACAGAGCAGCATAGGCAAGATACAGTAGATGGTATCGAGTACAGTATATACATATGAGATGAGTATGTAAACAAAGTGGCATAGTTAAAGTGGCTAGTGATACATGTATTACATAAGGATACAGTAGATGATATAGAGTACAGTATATACGTATACATATGAGATGAATAATGTAGGGTATGTAAACATTATATTAGGTAGCATTGTTTAAAGTGGCTAGTGATATATTTTACATCATTTCCCATCAATTCCCATTATTAAAGTGGCTGGAGTTGAGTCAGTGTGTTGGCAGCAGCCACTCAATGTTAGTGGTGGCTGTTTAACAGTCTGATGGCCTTGAGATAGAAGCTGTTTTTCAGTCTCTCGGTCCCAGCTTTGATGCACCTGTACTGACCTCGCCTTCTGGATGATAGCGGGGTGAACAGGCAGTGGCTCGGGTGGTTGTTGTCCTTGATGATCTTTATGGCCTTCCTGTAACATCGGGTGGTGTAGGTGTCCTGGAGGGCAGATAGTTTGCCCCCGGTGATGCGTTGTGCAGACCTCACTACCCTCTGGAGAGCCTTACGGTTGTGGGCGGAGCAGTTGCCGTACCAGGCGGCGATACAGCCCACCAGGATGCTCTCGATTGTGCATCTGTAGAAGTTTGTGAGTGCTTTTGGTGACAAGCCACATTTCTTCAGCCTCCTGAGGTTGAAGAGGCGCTGCTGCGCCTTCTTCACGATGCTGTCTGTGTGAGTGGACCAATTCAGTTTGTCTGTGATGTGTATGCCGAGGAACTTTAAACGTACTACCCTCTCCACTACTGTTCCATCGATGTGGATAGGGGGGTGTTCCCTCTGCTGTTTCCTGAAGTTTGTGGTGAGTTATTCACAGTTTTTGATTAACAAATAAAGTGATATGTAAAATGGCTAAATAAAGAGCAAAATGATTGATTATTATTATATTAATATTTGTGCCCTGGTCCTATAAGAGCTCTTTGTCATTTCCCCTGAGCCGGGTTGTGACAAAAACTCACACTCGTTCTTATGTTTAATAAATGTATTGTATAGTGTGTGTGTGTGTGTGGCAGGCTTACAATGATGGCAAAAAAACTACATCTGAGAGTGTGCTGACCCTTGTGCTATAGGGGGTACGCAGCTGGAGGTTGAATGTTTGAAGGGGTATGGGACTATAAAAAATGTGGGAACCACTGGTCTAGGGTTTCTGGGATAATGGTGTTGATGTGAGTCATGACCAGCCTGTCAAAGCATTTCATGGCTACAGACGTGAGTGCTACGGGTCGGTAATCATTTAGGAAGGTAACCTTAGTGTTTTTGGCCACAGGGACTATGGTGGTCTGCTTGAAACATGTTGGTATTACAGACTCAGACAGGGAGAGGTTGAAAATGTCAGAGAAGACACTTGCCAGTTGGTCAGCGCATGCTCGGAGTACACTTCCTGGTAAACCATCTGGCCCTGCGGCCTTGTGAATGTCTTACTCACATTGGCTGCGGAGAGCGTGATCACTCAGTCGTCCGGAACAGCTGACGCTCTCATGCATGTTGAAGTGGTACTTGCCTTGAAGCGAGCATAGAAGTTATTTAGCTCGTCTGGTAGGCTCGTGTCACTGGGCAGCTCTTGGCTGTGCTTCCCTTTGTAGTTCTAATAGTTTGCAAGCCCTGCCACATCCGATGAGTGTAGGAGAAGGTGAAGTACGATTTGATCTTAGTCCTGTATTGGCGTTTTGTCTGTGTGATGGTTCTTCGTAGGGCATAGCGGGATTTCTTATAAGCTTCCAGATTAGTCCCATTCCTTGAAAGCGGCAGCTCTACCCTTTAGCTCAGTGCGAATGTTGCCTGTAATCCATGGCTTCTGGTTGGGGTATATACGTAGTCACTGTGTGGACGATGTCCTCGATGCACTTATTGATAAAGCCAGTGACTGATGTGGTGTACTCCTCAATGCCATCGGAAGAATCCTGGAACATATTCCAGTCTGTGCTAGCAAAGCAGTCCTGTAGTTTAGCATCTGCTTCATCTGACCACTTTTTTATAGACCGAGTCACTGGTGCTTCCTGCTTTAATTGTTGCTTGTAAGCAGGAATCCGGAGGATAGATTAATGGCCATATTTGCCAAATGGAGGGCGAGGGAGAGCTTTGTATGGGTCTCTGTGTGTGGAGTAAAGGTGGTCTAGATTTTTTTCCCTCTGGTTGCACATTTAACATGCTGATAGAAATGAGGTAAAACTGATTTAAGTTTCCCTACATTGAAGTCCCAGCCACTAGGAGTGCCGGCTCTGGATGAGCATTTTCCTGTTTGCTAATGGCGGTATACAACTCATTGAGCGTGGTTTTAGTGACAGCATCGGTCTGTGATGGTATGTAAGACAGCTTCGAAAAATATAGATGAAAACTCTCTAGGTAGATAGTGTGGTCTACAGCTTATCATGACATACTCTACCTCAGGCGAGAAAAACCTCAAGACTTCCTTAGATATCGTGGACCAGCTGTTCCTCACATACAGTGAACTCGGAAATGTACATACACCTTAGCCAAATACATTTAAATTCAGTTTTTCACAATTCCTGACATTTAATCCTAGTAAATATGCCCTGTTTTAGGTCAGTTAGGATCACCACTTTATTTTAAGAATGTGAAATGTCAGAATAATAGTAGAGACAATTATTTATTTCAGCTTATTATTTATTTCATCACATTCCCAGTGTGTCAGAAGTTTACATGCACTCAATTAGTATTTGATAGCATTGCCTTTAAATTGTTTAACTTGGGTCAAACGTTTCGGGTAGCCTTCCACAAGCTTCCCACAATAAGTTGGGTGAATTTTGGCCCATTCCTCCTGACAGAGCTGGTGTAACTGAGTCAGGTTTGGAGGCCTCCTTGCTCGCACATACTTTTTCAGTTCTGCCCACCAATTTTCTATGGCATTGAGGTCAGGTGTTTGTTATGGCCACTACAATACCTTGACTTTGTTGTCCTTAAGCCATTTTGCCACAACTTTGGGAGTATGCTTGGGGTCATTGCCATTTGGAAGACCCATTTGCGACCAAGCTTTAACTTCCTGATGAATGTCTTGAGATGTTGCTTCAATATATCCACATAATTTTCCTCCATCATGATGCCATCTATTTTGTGAAGTGCACCAGTCCCTGCTGCAGCAAAGCACCCCCACAACATGATGCTGCTTCACGGTTGGGATGGTGTTATGTGGCTTGCAAGCCTCCCCCTTTTTCTCCAAACATAACTATGGTCATTATGGCCTAACACAGTTCTAATTTTGTTTCATCAGACCAGAGGACATTTCTCCAAAAGTACGATCTTTGTCACCATGTGCAGTTGCAAACCGTAGTCTGGCTTTTTTATGGCGGTTTTGGAGCAGTGGCTTCTTCCTTGCTGAGCGGCCTTTCAGGTTGTGTCGATATATGACTCGTTTTACTGTGGATATAGATACTTTTGTACCTGTTTCCTCCAGCAAGGTCATTTGCTGTTGTTCTGGGATTGATTTGCACTTTTCGCACCAAAGTACGTTCATCTCTAGGAGACAGAACGCATCTCCTTTCTGAGCGGTATGATGGCTACGTGGTCCCATGGTGTTTATACTTGCATACTATTGTTTGTACAGATGAATGTGGTACCTTCAGGCGTTTGGAAATTGTATCAAAGATGAACCAGACATGTGGAAGTCTACAATTGTTTTTCTGAGGTCTTGGCTGATTTCTTTTGAGTTTCCCATTATGTCAAGCAAAGAGGCACTGAGTTTGAAGGTAGGCCTTGAAATACATCCACAGGTACACCGCTATTGACTCAAATTATGTAAATTAGCCTATCAGAAGCTTCTAAAGCCATGACATTCTTTTCTGGAATTTTCCAAGCTGTTTAAAGGCACAGTCAACTTAGTGTATGTTAACTTCTGACCCACTGGAATTGTGATACAGTGAATTATAAGTGAAATAATCTGTCTGTAAACAATTGTTGGAAAAATTACTTGTGTCATGCTCAAAGTACATGTCCTAACCGACTTGCAAAAACTATAGTTTGTTAACAAGAAATTTGTGAAATGGTTGAAAAAAATAGTTTTAATGACTCCAACATAAGTGTATGTAAACTTCTGACTTCAACTGTATATGCATAGGCCCCCACCCAGTGTCTTACCAGAGGATGCTGTTCTGTCCTGCCGATGGAGTGTATAACCCGCGAGCTGTATGTTCTTAATGTCGTCGTTCAGCCTTGACTTGTTGAAATTAAGATATTACAGTTTTTAATGTACCGTTGGTAAGATATATGTGCTTTCAGCTCGTCCCATTTATTTTCCAGTGATTGAACATTAGCTAGCTGGACAGAAGGCAAGGGCAGATTAGCCACTCGTCACCTGATTCTCACAAGGCACCCTGATCTTTTTCCACAAAATCTCAGTTTCCTTCTCCAGCGAGTCACGGGGATCGGGGCATGGTCGGGTGTCTGTAGTAGTATATCCCTCCCATCCAACTCATTGAAGAAGAACTCTTTGTCCAGTTTGAGGTGAGCAATCGCAGTTCTGATGTCCAGAAGCTCTTTTCAGTCATAAGAGATGGTAGCAGCAACATTATGTAAAAATCTAGTTACGAACAACGCGAAAAAACAAACAATATAGCATGGTTGGTTAAGAGCCGGAAAGACGGCAGACCTCCCCTCCGGCGCCATCGTAATACTCTAAAATGTGCAGTTTTGTCACACAACAAATAAAATAAAATCAAATGTATTTATATAGCCCTTCGTACATCAGCTGATATCTCAAAGTGCTGTACAGAAACCCAGCCTAAAACCCCAAACAGCAAGCAATGCAGGTGTAGAAGCACAGTGGCTTGGAAAAACTCCCTAGAAAGGCCGGAACCTAGGAAGAAAGCTAGGGAGGAACCAGACTATGAGGGGTGGCCAGTCCTCTTCTGGCTGTGCCGGGTGGAGATTATAATAGAACATGGCCAAGATGTTCAAATGTTCATAGATGACCAGGAGGGTCAAATAAAAGTAATCACAGTGGTTGTAGAGGGTGCAACAGGTCAGGACCTCAGGAGTAAATGTCATTTGGCTTTTCATAGCCGATCATTCAGAGTATCTCTACCATTCTTGCTGAGGTATGGGACAACATTCCACAGGCCAGAATAAACAGCCTGATCAACTTTTTGCCAAGGAGATGTGTTGCGCTGCATGAGACAAATGGAGGTCACACCAGATACTGACCGGTTTTCTGATCCACAACCCAAATATTTTTTTAAGGTATACGACATGACCAAAAGTATGTGGACACCTACTTGTCGAACATCTCATTCCAAAATAATGGGCATTAATATGGAGTTGGTCCCCTCTTTAATGCAATAACAGCCTCCACTCTTCTGGGAAGGCTTTCCACTAGATGTCGGAACATTGCTTTGGAGACTTGGTTCCATTCAGGCACGAGCATTAGTGAGGTCGGACACTGATGTTGGGTGATTAGGCCTGGCTCGTAGTCGGTGTTCCAATTCATCCCATAGGTGTTCGATGGGGCTGAGGTCAGGGAAAACCATTTCTGTATGAACCTGTATGAACCTCCCTTTGGTCCTTCCCCAAACTGTTTCCACAAAGTTGGAAGCACAGAATTGTCTAGAATGTCATTGTATGCTGTAGCTTTAAGATTTCCCAACACTGGAACTAAGGGGCCTAGCCTGGACCATGAAAAACAGCCCCAGACCATTATTTCTCCTCCACCAAACTTTACAGTTGGTACTATGCATTGGGGCAACCCAGATTCATCTGTTGGACTGCCAGATGGTGAGGTGTGATTCATCACTCCAGAAAACATGTTTCCTCTGCTCTAGAGTCCAATGGCTTTACACCACTCCATCTGATGCTTGGCATTGCGCATGGTGATCTTAGGCTTGTGTGCGACTGCTCGGCCATGGAAGCCCATTTCATGAAGCTCCCGACGAACAGTTTTTGTACTGACGTTCCTTCCAGAGGCAGTTTGGAACTCAGGAGTGAGTGTTTCAACCAAGGACAGTTGATTTTATGTGCTATGCAAATCAGCACTCGGTGGTCCCATTCTGTGAGCTTGTGTTGCCTACCACTTCGCGGCTGAGCCGTTGTTGCTCCTAGACATTTCCACTTCACAATAACAGCACATACAGTTGACCGGGGCAGGACAGACATTTTACTAACTGACTTTGTTGGAAAGGCGGCATCCTATGACGGTGCCACATTGAAAGTCACTGAGCTCTTCAGCAAGGCCATTCTGCTGCCAATGTTTGTCTATGGAGATTGCATGGCTGCGTGCAAGATTTTATACATCTGTCAGCAGCGGGTGTGGCTGAAATAGCAGAATTCACTAATTTTAAGGGGTGTCCACATACTTTTGTATATATAGTGTATCTGTGACCAACAGATGCATATCTGTATTCCCAGTCATGTGAAATCCATAGATTACGTCCTTTATTTCAATTCACTGATTTCCATACATGAACTGTAACTCAGTAAAATCTTAAAAATGGTTGCATGTTGCGTTTATATTTTTGTTCTGTGTAGTTATTAGTAAGAAGCTATTTCAGGCTATCAATCAAGTTAGAGGAGCTAGCTTGTCGAACTATCTTAGCTGGCATGCCTGCTGGTACAGTGAAAATCATATGGTGAAAAGTTGACCGCTCAAGAGGTATGCTCAGATATTAATTACGTGTAATGATTATGGCTATCGATTGCAGGAAAAAGCTGTTTCAGGTGTTTGAAAAATGCTAAATTCTCCAACTTACAGATGGGGTGCCTAACCCATTCAGGTCACCCCCTAGCGATCCTCACATACTTTGTGCCCCCTCAGATTTTTAGGGTGCATGACGACACTGTTTCTATTCATTTCATTTCTATGGTCCTGACACACACAAAGCAACTTCTTGAACAGCAGTTGGAATCCAGTCTTGTTGGTTCTTAACTTTCTTGTTCATTTTCTGTAGACGAGTAATACTGAACTCTTTCCCTCTGTGTGATTGTCTTTGTCTCTCTCTCTCTCTCTCTCTCTCTCTCTCTCTCTCTCTCTCTCTCTCTCTCTCTCTCTCTCTCTCTCTCTCTCTCTCTCTAGATGTGGCCATAGGAGCACCCAAAGAAGATGACTACGGTGGAGCAGTCTACATTTACCATGGCGATGCCACAGGAATCGTCAACAAATATTCTATGGTAAAGACACTTTCAATGGTTAGACACAACAAGTAATCAGCACAAGTCTTGGGTTGATAATATGCCACCATCATAGGCTCTTTTGGAGGAAGAGATACTAGAAAGTCAAGAGACAATTCATCTTAAACCAATTGAGATATTATGTCCCCTGTGTTTAAGACCAACAACATAAAATATCATCTTCATCTGCTTTTAATTTCTAGTTTAGTACACACACACACACACATTTGTTTTACAAACAGTTGATTCCCATTCACAATCCTATTTTCCCTAACCCTTAACCTAACCTTTAACCCCAAACCACTAACCCTAATCTTAACCCTAAACCACTAACCCTAATCCAAACCCTAAATCACTAACCGTAATCCTAACCCTAACTCTTAAACCTAACCCCTAAACCTAAAATAGTATTTCCTCTTGTGGGGACCTGCAAAATGTTCTTAATATTCCTTGTTTTACTATCCTTGTGAGGACTTCTGGTCCCCACAAGGATAATGAAACCAAACACACACACACACACACTGCATTGTGTTAGCAACAAGGATAACATCACAGCTCCATCTGTGTTGACACAGCAGCACTAGCAGCAGCACTCTGTCTGCATCTCAAATGACACCCTATTCCCTATAGTACAATGTTTTTGACCAGAGCCCTATGTGCACTAAATAGGGAATAGGGTTCCATTTGGGAAGCATCCTCTGACTAACGTGTCATAAAGACCCAGGTGGTAATGTTATCCTGGGAAGAGATTTTCCACTCATCTAATACGAACACACACATACACACACACAGGAGTGTGTTTTCAATAGCTTGGAAGCCAGACCAAAAGATCCCCACAATGGATATTAGCCCCATGAAACAATATTATAGAGTGTGAGTCCCAAATGGCACCCATATATAGTGCACTACTTTTGACCAGAGCCAATAGGTCCCAGGTCAAAAGTAGTGCACTGCATAGGGTCCCATTTGAAACAGTCACAGTAGTTCATCATTTCTATTTACTGAGATACAGGATGAGGTGAAATGTAAAAGTCCACTTCCCTCTCAAACCGTAGCCTTGCTCAGTGTTGTTGGTAGATTAAAGCTCAGACAGTGGTCTGTTATGGTAGCAGTAACAGACACAGTTGTCTGTTATGGTAGCAGTAACAGACACAGTGGTCTGTTTTAGTAGAGGTAGCAAAAACATGCTTGACTGTTGTGAGACAATGTGATGCTGATCCCTCCTGCTACAGTAATGTGTTCGCTAATGTTAATCTGTCAGATCAGTCTGCGTGTGTGTGTGTGTAATTGTGTGTGTGTGTGTGTGTACTTGTGTGTGTGTGTGCGTGTGTGTGTGTGTGTGTGTGTGTGTGTGTATTCTCACGTTTATATAATTCATTGCAGAGGCTGTCTGGACGGAGTGTAAACCCCGCCTTCCAGATGTTCGGCCAATCAATATCTGGCAATGTGGACATGGACGGCAATGGATATCTAGGTACTGTCACAATATACAGTACATAGAATGAAGAATTGGCGTGCTCAACTGAAAAGTTTGTTGTAGCAAAAACTCTTTGGGTGCCAGATTCAAAAGGGATACACTGTTAAAAAAAACAAAAACGAATATTCTTAAAGATTAACTTAAATAATATTTCAGTGAGTGCAGGTTTTTCCTTTGTACAGTACAAAACAGATGATACAACGTAGCCAACACTAGGTTCAGGGTTAATGATGTACGTAGAGCTCTACTAGCCAACACTAGGTTCAGAAGTTAACTTCTTGATGCACCCATCCCGTTAGCGGGATCATTTTCGTCAACCGCTGAATTGCAGAGCGCCAAATTAAAATTAAATTACTACAATATTTAATTCATGAAATCACAAGTGCAATATAGCAATCCACCTGGCGTGTCAGGTGATCCAGGTAATCCACCTGGTGTGTCAAATTTCAAAAAAGCTTTTCGGCGAAAGCATACCAAGAGTTTATGTAAGGACATCTCTCTCAGCAGACAAAACATTACAAACAGCTAGCAGCCAAGTAGATTGGTCACGAAAGTCAGAAAAGCAATAAAATGAATCGCTTACCTTTGATGATCTTCGAATGTTTGCACTCACGAGAATCACCAGTTACACAATAAATGTTCCTTTTGTTCCATAAAGATGATTTGTATATCCAAAATACCTCCATTTGGTTTGCGCGTTATGTTCAGAAATCCACAGGCTCGAGCGGTCACGACCGGGCAGACGAAAATTTGGAATAGTATCCATAAAGTTCGTAGAAACATGTCAAACGTTTTTTATATAAATCCTCAGGTTGTTTTTACAATGTATAATCAATAATATTTCAACCGGACTGTAGCTTCTTCAATAGGAGAGAGAGAGAAAATGTCTGCTCCAAGCTGTTGCGCATGCAAAACGCTGCTGGCACCCAGCCATCCAATGACGCAATGTGATCTTTCTCGCTCATTTTTCAAAATAAAAGCCTGAAACTGTGTCTAAAGACTGTTCACACCATGTGGAAGCCACAGGGAATCTGGTTGATATCCCTTTAAATGGAGTGAAGGCAGGCAATGGAACAGAGAGCTTTCAGGAAAAACAGCACTTCCGGGTTGGATTTTCCTCAGGTTTTCGCCTGCAATATCAGTTCTGTTATACTCACAGACAATATTTTTACAGTTTTGGAAACTTTAGAGTGTTGTTTATCCTAATCTGACAATTATATGCATATTCTAGATTCTGGGCCTGAGAAATACAGTGCCTTGCGAAAGTATTCGGCCCCCTTGAACTTTGCGACCTATTGCCACATTTCAGGCTTCAAACATAAAGATATAAAACGGTATTTTTTTGTGAAGAATCAACAACAAGTGGGACACAATCATGAAGTGGAACGACATTTATTGGATATTTCAAACTTTTTTAACAAATCAAAAACTGAAAAATTGGGCATGCAAAATTATTCAGCCCCTTTACTTTCAATGCAGCAAACTCTCTCCAGAAGTTCAGTGAGGATCTCTGAATGATCCAATGTTGACCTAAATGACTAATGATGATAAATACAATCCACCTGTGTGTAATCAAGTCTCCGTATAAATGCACCTGCACTGTGATAGTCTCAGAGGTCCGTTAAAAGCGCAGAGAGCATCATGAAGAACAAGGAACACACCAGGCAGGTCCGAGATACTGTTGTGAAGAAGTTTAAAGCCGGATTTGGATACAAAAAGATTTCTCAAGCTTTAAACATCCCAAGGAGCACTGTGCAAGCGATAATATTGAAATGGAAGGAGTATCAGACCACTGCAAATCTACCAAGACCTGGCCGTCCCTCTAAACTTTCAGCTCATACAAGGAGAAGACTGATCAGAGATGCAGCCAAGAGGCCCATGATCACTCTTGATGAACTGCAGAGATCTACAGCTGAGGTGGGAGACTCTGTCCATAGGACAACAATCAGTCGTATATTGCACAAATCTGGCCTTTATGGAAGAGTGGCAAGAAGAAAGCCATTTCTTAAAGATATCCATAAAAAGTGTCGTTTAAAGTTTGCCACAAGCCACCTGGGAGACACACCAAACATGTGGAAGAAGGTGCTCTGGTCAGATGAAACCAAAATGGAACTTTTTGGCAACAATGCAAAACGTTATGTTTGGCGTAAAAGCAACACAGCTGAACACACCATCCCCACTGTCAAACATGGTGGTGGCAGCATCATGGTTTGGGCCTGCTTTTCTTCAGCAGGGACAGGGAAGATGGTTAAAATTGATGGGAAGATGGATGGAGCCAAATACAGGACCATTCTGGAAGAAAACCTGATGGAGTCTGCAAAAGACCTGAGACTGGGACGGAGATTTGTCTTCCAACAAGACAATGATCCAAAACATAAAGCAAAATCTACAATGGAATGGTTCAAAAATAAACATATCCAGGTGTTAGAATGGCCAAGTCAAAGTCCAGACCTGAATCCAATCGAGAATCTGTGGAAAGAACTGAAAACTGCTGTTCACAAATGCTCTCCATCCAACCTCACTGAGCTCGAGCTGTTTTTCAAGGAGGAATGGGAAAACATTTCAGTCTCTCAATGTGCAAAACTGATAGAGACATACCCCAAGCGACTTACAGCTGTAATCGCAGCAAAAGGTGGCGCTACAAAGTATTAACTTAAGGGGGCTGAATAATTTTGCACGCCCAATTTTTCAGTTTTTGATTTGTTAAAAAAGTTTGAAATATCCAATAAATGTCGTTCCACTTCATGATTGTGTCCCACTTGTTGATTCTTCACAAAAAAATACAGTTTTATATCTTTATGTTTGAAGCCTGAAATGTGGCAAAAGGTCGCAAAGTTCAAGGGGGCAGAATACTTTCGCAAGGCACTGTAGGCAGTTTCATTTGGGTACGTTTTTCATTCAAATATCCAAATACTGCCCCGTACACTCAACAGGTTAATGATGTATGTAGGGCCTACAGCTCCACTAGGTTCAGGGTTAATGATGTACGTAGGGCCTATAGCTCCACTAGCCAACACTAGGTTCAGGGTTAATGATGTACGTAGGGCCTACAGCTCCACTAGCCAACACTAGTTTCAGGGTTAATGATGTACGTAGGGCCTACAGCTCCACTAGCCAACACTAGGTTCAGGGTTAATGATGTAAGTAGGGCCTACAGCTCTACTAGGTTCAGGGTTAATGAAACACTTGGAGCCTACAGCTCAACTTCATGTCGTTATTGTAAAAGAGAATGTGTTCTCAATATCCTACCTGGTGAGATTTAGGTTAAACGAATATATCAAACGAGCTCGGATCGAATCAGCAGACAAAGTAAAGAATGTCTGCTAATTCGAATGTGGTATTATTCATGCCTTCTCCCACTTGTTCACCTGTCTGTCTGACTCTGAGTGGACACTGGTTAGCCATTTAGACTCCTGTCTGTCTGACTGAGTGGTCCCTGGTCATTCGGTTAGATTCCTGTCTGTCTGACTCTGAGGGGTCCCTGCTCAGTCAGTTAGACTACCGTCTGTCTGACTCCGAGTGGTCCCTGGTCAGTCGGTCAGACTCGTGATGCTGAGGCATGTTGTTTACTGCATTCCACATCAACAGGGGACATTCAGAACTAGAACAGTAAACAACAAGTATGAGGACTCCATTGTTAAAGCGCAACTGAAGGCAATAAACTTCATTGGTTGAAAACAGCCCATGTGTCATCGATATTAGTCAGAATAATTTATTCTAGTGTCCAAATTGACTACAATGTGTAAATAGAATAAATTTGGTCATAGTCAGTCTCATTCAAAACTGAGATGTGCAAGATAATTAGGAAAAAATGGTGGATCACGGAATGGGTACTGTGTAGTAGGTTTCCTTGGCTTGGGTTTATTTCAAGCCTGCCCACAGCTAGCAGCACCCAAGTAATCATCAATTTGGAGCGCAGCTGCACACAACCCGATCGTAATGCCCGTGAACAATTTGGTTTGACATTCGATATCCCTATCGGGCTAGTTAGGGACCATCATAAATTACACAATTTACATGGGACAATATTTACAATTGTCAATAGCTAAACATTTCAATGACTTAAAAATCTCAAACCAACTATAAATTGTAGAAATTAATATACAAATGTTGCAATCATTTAATGAGACAACTAAAAGGCGTGTAACATGGAAATATTGTCCCATTTACATTGTGTAATGTATTGACAGTCCCTAACTGGCCCCGGAGATAGTCTATCCAAAGACAAACTAACTTTGCCACGGTCGCTCACCAGCCGGCTGAAGCTAATTGGCGAAAAAAGTTTGCTAGCCCTAGCTAGCCAAGGCGACATTAAGATACCAGACCTGGTTAGACTGTTTCAAGTTATCTAGATGGGTGAGTGACTGTAACTGTGTACTGTTTTGGCAGAGTGAATGTACAAACGCTTGCCACGTGAGATATCACACACGCGAGAGACACCCACATTAAACAACATCCCCAGTACTCTCATTTGGCTTCAGTCATGGTTGCTGCATATATTAATAAGCAAGCTAAAATAACGGCCAAATCAGTAAGTTCAGCCCCCTTTTAATGATAATCTTTGTGTATTGTGCCATATATTCAAAGAAGGATAAATCTGCACTAACTTAGGTTTCGCTCATTGGTTGTTCTTTCATTACAGACATTACCATTGGTGCTTTTATGGCTGATAGTGTGGTGTTATTGAGGTGAGTGGTTGTATTGTTGAAGTTGGAATGTAATATATTTTGGTGTTACACGAATAGTGGCTTTGTTTCACTGTCCATGCCAGCATACCACTTTGAATGTGTGCACAATACATTGTTTTATTCTAAGAGTTAACCTATGCTTCTGTGGATATTGGAAAAGAGCATACAGTGGAACAGAGTATGTTTTTCATCACAGAAAGACATTAATGCCAAGCTGTGTCCACTGCAGTACCATGTTCAACATGTTGTTTTGGTTGTAAGTCCGTTGACACCATATTGTATTGTATTCATTGTAGGTCTATTGACACCATGTTGTATTGTATTCATTGTAGGTCTATTGACACCATGTTGTATTGTATTCATTGTAGGTCCATTGACACCATGTTGTATTGTATTCATTGTAGGTCTATTGACACCATGTTGTATTGTATTCATTGTAGGTCTATTGACACCATGTTGTATTGTATTCATTGTAGGTCTATTGACACCATGTTGTATTCTATTCATTGTAGGTCTATTGACACCATGTTGTATTCTATTCATTGTAGGTCTATTGACACCATGTTGTAGGTCTATTGACACCATGTTGTATTTTAATAGTTGTAGGTCTATTGACACCATGTTGTATTGTATTGGTTGTAGGTCTATTGACACCATGTTGTATTGTATTCATTGTAGGTCTATTGACACCATGTTGTATTGTATTGGTTGTAGGTCTATTGACACCATGTTGTATTGTATTGGTTGTAGGTCTATTGACACCATGTTGTATTCTATTCATTGTAGGTCCATTGACACCATGTTGTATTGTATTGGTTGTAGGTCCATTGACACCATGTTGTAGGTCTATTGACACCATGTTGTATTTTAATAGTTGTAGGTCTATTGACACCATGTTGTATTGTATTGGTTGTAGGTCCATTGACACCATGTTGTATTGTATTGGTTGTAGGTCTATTGACACCATGTTGTATTTTAATAGTTGTAGGTCCATTGACACCATGTTGTATTGTATTGGTTGTAGGTCTATTGACACCATGTTGTATTGTATTCATTGTAGGTCTATTGACACCATGTTGTATTGTATTCATTGTAGGTCTATTGACACCATGTTGTATTCTATTCATTGTAGGTCCATTGACACCATGTTGTATTGTATTGGTTGTAGGTCCATTGACACCATGTTGTAGGTCTATTGACACCATGTTGTATTTTAATAGTTGTAGGTCTATTGACACCATGTTGTATTGTATTGGTTGTAGGTCCATTGACACCATGTTGTATTGTATTGGTTGTAGGTCTATTGACACCATGTTGTATTTTAATAGTTGTAGGTCCATTGACACCATGTTGTATTGTATTGGTTGTAGGTCTATTGACACCATGTTGTATTGTATTGGTTGTAGGTCTATTGACACCATGTTGTATTGTATTGGTTGTAGGTCTATTGACACCATGTTGTATTGTATTGGTTGTAGGTCTATTGACACCATGTTGTATTGTATTGGTTGTAGGTCTATTGACACCATGTTGTATTGTATTGGTTGTAGGTCTATTGACACCATGTTGTATTGTATTGGTTGTAGGTCCATTGACACCATGTTGTATTGTATTGGTTGTAGGTCTATTGACACCATGTTGTATTTTAATAGTTGTAGGTCCATTGACACCATGTTGTATTGTGTTGGTTGTAGGTCTATTGACACCATGTTGTATTGTATTCATTGTAGGTCTATTGACACCATGTTGTATTGTACTGGTTGTAGGTCTATTGACACCATGTTGTATTGTATTGGTTGTAGGTCCATTGACACCATGTTGTATTGTATTGGTTGTAGGTCTATTGACACCATGTTGTATTGTATTCATTGTAGGTCTATTGACACCATGTTGTATTGTACTGGTTGTAGGTCCATTGACACCATGTTGTATTTTAATAGTTGTAGGTCCATTGACACCATGTTGTATTGTACTGGTTGTAGGTCCATTGACACCATGTTGTATTGACACCATGTTGTATTGTATTGGTTGTAGGTCTATTGACACCATGTTGTATTGTACTGTTTGTAGGTCTATTGACACCATGTTGTATTGTACTGGTTGTAGGTCTATTGACACCATGTTGTATTGTACTGGTTGTAGGTCCATTGACACCATGTTGTATTGACACCATGTTGTATTGTATTGGTTGTAGGTCTATTGACACCATGTTGTATTGTACTGGTTGTAGGTCCATTGACACCATGGTGTATTGACACCATGTTGTATTGTACTGGTTGTAGGTCCATTGACACCATGTTGTATTGTACTGGTTGTAGGTCCATTGACACCATGTTGTATTGTATTGGTTGTAGGTCCATTGACACCATGTTGTATTGACACCATGTTGTATTGTATTGGTTGTAGGTCTATTGACACCATGTTGTATTGTACTGGTTGTAGGTCCATTGACACCATGTTGTATTGTATTGGTTGTAGGTCCATTGACACCATGTTGTAGGTCTATTGACACCATGTTGTATTTTAATAGTTGTAGGTCTATTGACACCATGCTGTATTGTATTGGTTGTAGGTCCATTGACCCCATGTTGTATTTTAATAGTTGTAGGTCTATTGACACCATGTTGTATTTTAATAGTTGTAGGTCCATTGACACCATGTTGTATTGTATTGGTTGTAGGTCTATTGACACCATGTTGTATTGTATTGGTTGTAGGTCTATTGACACCATGTTGTATTGTATTGGTTGTAGGTCTATTGACACCATGTTGTATTGTATTGGTTGTAGGTCTATTGACACCATGTTGTATTGTATTGGTTGTAGGTCTATTGACACCATGTTGTATTGTATTGGTTGTAGGTCTATTGACACCATGTTGTATTGTATTGGTTGTAGGTCCATTGACACCATGTTGTATTGTATTGGTTGTAGGTCTATTGACACCATGTTGTATTTTAATAGTTGTAGGTCCATTGACACCATGTTGTATTGTGTTGGTTGTAGGTCTATTGACACCATGTTGTATTGTATTGATTGTAGGTCTATTGACACCATGTTGTATTGTACTGGTTGTAGGTCTATTGACACCATGTTGTATTGTATTGGTTGTAGGTCCATTGACACCATGTTGTATTGTATTGGTTGTAGGTCTATTGACACCATGTTGTATTGTATTCATTGTAGGTCTATTGACACCATGTTGTATTGTACTGGTTGTAGGTCCATTGACACCATGTTGTATTTTAATAGTTGTAGGTCCATTGACACCATGTTGTATTGTACTGGTTGTAGGTCCATTGACACCATGTTGTATTGACACCATGTTGTATTGTATTGGTTGTAGGTCTATTGACACCATGTTGTATTGTACTGGTTGTAGGTCTATTGACACCATGTTGTATTGTACTGGTTGTAGGTCTATTGACACCATGTTGTATTGTACTGGTTGTAGGTCCATTGACACCATGTTGTATTGACACCATGTTGTATTGTATTGGTTGTAGGTCTATTGACACCATATTGTATTGTACTGGTTGTAGGTCCATTGACACCATGGTGTATTGACACCATGTTGTATTGTACTGGTTGTAGGTCCATTGACACCATGTTGTATTGTACTGGTTGTAGGTCCATTGACACCATCTTGTATTGTATTGGTTGTAGGTCCATTGACACCATGTTGTATTGACACCATGTTGTATTGTATTGGTTGTAGGTCTATTGACACCATGTTGTATTGTACTGGTTGTAGGTCCATTGACACCATGTTGTATTGTATTGGTTGTAGGTCCATTGACACCATGTTGTATTGACACCATGTTGTATTGTATTGGTTGTAGGTCCATTGACACCATGTTGTATTGACACCATGTTGTATTGTATTGGTTGTAGGTCTATTGACACCATGTTGTATTGTACTGGTTGTAGGTCCATTGACACCATGTTGTATTGACACCATGTTGTATTGTATTGGTTGTAGGTCTATTGACACCATGTTGTATTGTACTGGTTGTAGGTCCATTGACACCATGTTGTATTGACACCATGTTGTATTGTACTGGTTGTAGGTCCATTGACACCATGTTGTATTGTACTGGTTGTAGGTCCATTGACACCATGTTGTATTGACACCATGTTGTATTGTACTGGTTGTAGGTCTATTGACACCATGTTGTATTGTACTGGTTGTAGGTCCATTGACACCATGTTGTATTGAATTGGTTGAAGGTCCATTGACACCATGTTGTATTGTACTGGTTGTAGGTCCATTGACACCACGTTGTGTTTTGTCTCTAGGTCCCGACCGGTGATCACTGTGGACGTGTCCATCTACCTACCTGTCTCCATCAACATCTCTGTTCCTCAGTGTCACGAGGGACCACAGCACCTCAACTGTTTCAACGCTACAGTGTGCCTGCTCTTCAGAGGAAAACACCTGCCTGGACAGATAGGTGAGCACAACTACAGCATAACTACAGCAGACACACAAAATAATGTACAACGCACTTAAGTTGATAGAGTGGTATGTTTGAAATGGGACCCCTCATATGCCTTGTTTTAGTAGTTAGAACAAGTAGACTATATTGTAGTGGATTATTCAGAGCGATTTGTGAATGTGCCACTGAATTGTGTCATTCCATGATGTAGCCTTTGGCCAATGGATGCTGCCTATGGTTGTAGTTCTCCTTCAGTCTACTAACAACAGCTGGTGCACGAAATCTAAGGAAGTCTCTACATTTTGCCCGCTTGAAGTAGAGTATATTATGATAAATTGCAGGCCACACTACTTGCCTAGAGAGTTCTAAGCTATACTTTTCATGGCTGTTTATTTACCACCACAGACAGATGCTGGCACTAAGACCGCACTCAGTCAGCTGTATAAGGAAATAAGCAAACAGGAAACCACTCACCCAGAGGCAGTGCTCCTAGTGGCCGGAGACTTTAATGTAGGGAAACTTAAATCGGTTCTACCAAATCTCTATCAACATGTTAAATGTGCAACCAGAGGGGGAAAAATTATAGATCACCTGTACTCCACACACAGAGATGTGTACAAAGCTCTCCCTCGCCCTCTATTTGGTAAATCCGACTACAACGCTATCCTCCTGATTCCTGCTTACAAGCAAAAATTAAAGCAGGAAGCACCAGTGACTCGGTCTATAAAAAAAATGGTCAGATGAAGCAGATGCTAAACTACAGGACTGTTTTGCTATCACAGACTGGAACATGTTCCAGGATTCTTCCGATGACATTGAGGAATACACCACATCAGTCACTGGCTTTATCCATGAGTGCATTGAGGACGTCGTCCCCACAGTGACTGTACGTACATACCCCAACCAGAAGCCATGGATTACAGGCAACATTAGCACTGAGCTAAAGGGTAGAGCTGCCGCTTTCAAGGTGCGGGACTCTAACCCGGAAGCTTACAAGAAATCCCGCTATGCCCTGCGACGAACCATCAAACAGGCAAAGCATCAATACAGGGCTAAGATTGAATCATACTACACTGGCTCTGACACCTGTCAGATGTGGCAGGGCTTGCAAACTATTACAGACTACAAAGGGAAGCACAACCGCGAGCTGCCCAGTGACACAAGCCTACCAGATGAGCCAAATCACTTCTATGCTCGCTTCGAGGCAAGCAACACTGAGGCATGCATGAGCGCATCAGTTGCTCCGGATGATTGTGTGATCACGCTCTCCATAGCTGACGTGAGTAAGACCTTTTAAACAGGTCAACATTCACAAGGCTGCGGGGCCAGACGGATTACCAGGACGTGTGCTCCGGGCATGTGCTGAGAAACTGGCATTTTCAACATGTCCCTGATTGAGTCTGTAATACCAACATGCTTCAAGCAGACCACCATAGTCCCTGTGCCCAAGAACACAAAGGCAACCTGCCTAAATGACTACAGACCCGTGGCGCTCACATCCGTAGCCATGAAGTGCTTTGAACGGCTGGTAATGGCTCACATCAACAACATTATCCCAGAAACCCTAGACCCACTCCAATTTGCATACCGCCCAAACAGATCCACAGATGATGCCATCTCTATTGCACTCCACACTGCCCTTTCACACCTGGACAAAAGGAACACCTATGTGAGAATGCTATTCATTGACTACAGTTCAGCGTTCAACACCATAGTACCCTCAAAGCTCATCACTAAGCTAAGGAACCTGGGACTAAACACCTCCCTCTGCAACTGGATCCTGGACTTCCTGACGGGCCGCCCCCAGGTGGTGAGGGTAGGTAGCAACACATCTGCCACGCTGATCCTCAACACTGGAACTCCCCAGGGGTGCGTGCTCAGTCCCCTCCTGTACTCCCTTTTCACCCACGACTGCATGGCCAGGCACGACTCCAACACCATCATTAAGTTTGCTGACGACACAACAGTGGAAGGCCTGATCACCGACAACGACGAGATAGCTTATAGGGAGGAGGTCAGAGACCTGGCCGGGTGATGCCAGAATAACAACCTATCCCTCAACGTAACCAAGACTAAGGAGATGATCGTGGACTACAGGAAAAGGAGCACCGAGCACGTCCCCATTCTCATCGACGGGGCTGTAGTGGAGCAGGTTGAGAGCTTCAAATTCCTCGGTGTCCACATCAACAACAAACTAGAATGGTCCAAACACACCAAGATAGTGGTGAAGAGGGCACGACAAAGCCTATTCCCCTTCAGGAAACTAAAAAGATTTGGCATGGGTCCTGAGATCCTGAAAAGGTTCTACAGCTGCAACATCGAGAGCATCCTGACCGGTTGCATCACTGCCTGTTATGGGTATATTGCTCTGCCTCCGATCGCAAGGCACTTCAGAGGGTAGTGTGTATGGCCCAGTACATCACTGGGGCAAAGCTGCCTGCCATCCAGGACCTCTACACCAGGCGGTGTCAGAGGAAGGCCCTGAAAATTGTCAAAGACCCCAGTCATAGACTGTTCTCTCTACTACCGCATGGCAAGCGGTACCGGAGTGCCAAGTCTAGGAAAAAAAGGCTTCTCAACAGTTTTTACCCCCAAGCCATAAGACTCCTGAACAGGTAATCAAATGGTTACCCGGACTATTTGCATTGTGTTCCCCCCACCCCCCCCCCCCAAACCCTCTTATACGCTGCTACTCTCTGTTTATCTTATATACATAGCCACTTTAACTATACATTCATGTACATACTACCGCAATTGGCCCGACCAACCAGTGCTCCCACACATTGGCTAACCGGGCTATCTGCATTGTGTCCCACCACCCGCCAACCCCTCTTTTTACGCTACTGCTACTCTCTGTTCATCATATATGCATAGTCACTTTAACCATACCCACATGTACATACTACCTCAATCAGACTGACTGACCGTTGTCTGTATATAGCCTTGCTGCTCTTATTTTCAAAGTCTTTTTACTGTTGTTTTATTTCTTTACTTACACACACACACACACACACACACACATACTTTTTTATTTTATTTTCTCCACACTATTGGTTAGAGCCTGTAAGGAAGCATTTCACTGTAAGGTGTAACCTGTTCTATTCGGTGCACCTGCCAAATAAACTTTGATTTGATTTGGTCAAGTCTGGTTATAATCCAGCCAATAGGTAGGTGTTGACTGTTTAGATGTGGTCCTAGTTGGTTGTTTAGATCTGATCATGGTGTTCTGAGTGTTTAACTGTTTGGTCATGGTTATCGTTTGACTCTTTAGGTGTGTTCATGGTTGACTGTTGTTTGGGTGTGGCCACAGTTGGGTGTGGTCGTGTTAAGCACCCCTCAGGACAGGGAAATAGCTTGCTGTTTCATTACATAATGAGGAGCAGGTCCAGGGCCAGGCGTAACAGGAGGAATAAGGGTCCTCTGTTCTCTTCTGTTTGACTGTTTGGCACGACCAGTGGAAAGTAGTTCTGCACTGCAACACCTCGTGTCTTTCTGTTTGGTGAGGATGCCCGGTAGTGTATGTATGTGTGTGTGTTTCTGTTCTGTTTGGTGAAAACGCCTGGGCTGGTAATGAACACTCAACGCCCCTTTCCGCCTGACAGGGTGATGTCATGGAAGGCACCCCCTCACACACACAAACACGCATACATGCATGCACATACACACAAACCATGGCGCAAGCAACACACCGAGATGCACAAATTCACACACCCACACACACAGTACATTTACATTTTTTTATGTTTTTTTAATAACTGGGAATAAAGTGACAGACAGTAAACAGTAGCAGCGTATCTGATGAGTCAAAAAAGTTGGTGAAAAAAGTGTCAATGCAGAGTGTCCAGGTAGTTTGGTTAACTATTTAACTAACTATTTAGCAGTCTTATGGCTTAGAAGCTGTTCAGGGTCCTGTTGGTCCCAGACTTGGTGCATCGGTGCCCCTTGCCGTGCGGTAGCAGAGAGAAAAGTATATGGGTGTTTCCAAAATGCACACTACTGTACTCTACATACTCAAGTGCATTTTCTGAGGACGTTCTCTTGAATACGTTCTTGTGAGGATGAGAGTGTGGAGAACGCATAAAACATTTCATTTGAGAAGCACTCCCCCTACGTATTACCTCGCGCTGCATCTCCCATTCTCTGAACCTGATTCCATCCAGGACAATGGCAACAATAGAGACGAAACATACACAAAGAAAATGTTTTATTTCATAATTATCATCGTAATCTATCTAGCCAGCAAGCTAGTTAAACAGGCAAAAATTACCTGAACTTACCTATTCACTAAACCTTCCTTCTTCTAGCCAGGACAATGGCAATAAATCCAAAAGAAGATATGCACAAAGCAACCGTTTTACTTCATAACTATCAGCTGGCTATATGTGAATCATAATAATGTAGCTAACCAGATAGTATAACTGGCAAAAATGACCTAAAACCAATGTTATCCAAAGTAGATGTTCATTCTTTGTTGGTAGCTACAAAGGACTGTTAGCTAGCTATCTGGGTCAGAGTTACACATGGAATAAACAAAACATACAGTCAATAATACAGTAGAACAAAAGAAAACAAAAAGTATATATACAGTGAGTGCATATGAGGTAAGTTAAGGAAATAAATAGGCCATGGTGGCGAAGTAATTACAATATAGCAATTAAACACTGGAATGGTAGATCGGCAGAAGATGAATGTGCAAGTAGAGATACTGGGGTGCAAAGGAGCAAGATAAATAAATAAATACAGTATTGGGATGAGGTAGGTAGATAGATGGGCTGTTTACAGATGGGCTATGTACAGGTGCAGTGATCTGTGAGCTGCTCTGACAGCTGGTGCTTAAAGCTAGTGAGGGAGATGTGAGTCTCCAGCTTCAGAGATTTTTGCAGTTCGTTCCAGTCATGGGCAGCAGAGAACTGGAAGGAAATAAGACCAAAGGAGGAATTGGCTTTGGGGGTGCCCAGTGAGATATACCTGCTGGAGCGCGTGCTACGAGTGGGTGCTGCTATGGTGACCAGTGAGCTGAGATAAAGCGGAGCTTTACCTAACAGAGACTTGTAGATAACCTGTAGCCAGTGGGTTTGGCGACGAGTATGAAGCGAGAGCCAGCCAACGAGCGCGTACAGGTCGCAAAGGTGGGTAGTATATGGGGCTTTGGTGACAAAGCGGATGGCACTGTGATAGACTGCATCCAGTTTGTTGAGTAGAGTGTTAGAGGCTATTTTATAGATGACATCACCGAAGTCGAGGATCGGTAGGATGGTCAGTTTTACGAGGGTATGTTTGGCAGCATGAGTGAAGGATGCTTTGTTGCGATATAGGAAGCTGATTCTAGATTTAATTTTGGATTGGAGATGCTTAATGTGAGTCTGGAAGGAGAGTTTACAGTCTAACCAGACACCCAGGTATTTGTAGTTGTCCACGTATTCTAAGTCAGAGCCGTCCAGAGTAATGATGCTGGACGGGCGAGCAGGTGCGGGCAGTGATCGATTGAATAAAATGTGTTTAGTTTTACTTGCGTTTAAGAGCAGTTGGAGGCCACGGAAGGAGAGTTGTATGGCATTGAAGCTCGTCTGGAGGTTAGTTAATACAGTGTCCAAAGAGGGGCCAGAAGTATACAGAATGGAGTCGTCTGCGTAGAGGTGGATCAGAGAATCACCAGCAGCAAGAGCACTTACTATGGTCTTACAACCTACACACACTACAGTGTGTATTGTAGGCAGGTAAACATGACAAAATTAACACAGCATGTATTTATTAACGTAGCAAGATAAAATATTGTAGTCAGGCAAATATGAGATGTGAATAGGCAACATTTCATTCCTAAGTCAGTGTATTTTCTCTTGCTTCAGTTGAAATAATGTCCACCATTGATTTAAAAAAAAAGCATTATTTTTACATGGTTGCGTCATATTTCTTTGCATACTTTCCGTTGAAGCTTGAATCAATGCATGCTTCAAAATATGTACATGTAAATGCTCCATTTCGCATACTTTGATTTGGATTTATACTCCAACCCTCCCATGCTTCAATTTGCATGCTCAGAGCACGGTAATATGCATTTTGAGAAACAACCTGAGTTGGGAGGCTCGACTCAATTCCAATTTTTAGGGCCTTCCTCTGAGATTGCCTCGTATAGATATTGCCTCATCTGTGGATCTGTTGGGGTGTTATGCAAATTGGTGTAGGTTGATGTGAGTAATGTAAGCATTTCATGGCTACAGATGTGAGAGCTACGGGGCGATAGTCATCTAGACAGGTTACCTTAGTCTTCTTGGGCAGAGGAACTATGGTGGTCTGCCTGAAACATGTAAACTGGGTCAGGGAGAGGTTGAAAATGTCAGGGAAGATACTTACCAGCTGGTCAGTGCATGCTCTGAGTACGCGTCCTGGTAATCCGTCTGGCCACACTGCCTTGTGAATGTTAACCTGTTTAAAGGTCTTACTCACATCGGCTATGGAGTGTTTGATCACTCAGTTGTCCGGTACAGCTGGTGCTCTCACGCATGGTTCAGTGTTGCTTGCCTCAAAGCTAGCATGGATGGCATTTAGCTTGTTTGGTAGGCTCTCATCACTGGGCAGCTCGTGGCTGGGTTTCCCTTTGTAATCTGTGATAGTTTGCAAGCCCTGCCAAATCCGACGAGCATCAGAGCCAGTGTAGTAGGATTTGGTCTTAATCCTGTATTTACCCTTTGCCTGTTTGATGATTTGTCGGAGGGCGTAGCGGGATTTCTTATAAGCATCCAGGTTAGTTTCCCGCTCCTTGAAAGCGGTAGCTATAGCCTTAAAATCAGTGCAGATGTTGCCTGTAATCAATGGCTTTTGGTTGGGATATGTACGTATGGTCACTGTGGGGACGATGTCGTCGATGCACTTATTAATAAAGCCGGTGACTAATGTGGTAAACTCCTCAATGTTATCAGATGAGTCAGGGAACATATTCCAGTCTGTGCTAGCGAAACAGTCCTGTAGCTTAGTATTCACTTCATTGGACCACTTCCGTGTTGAGCGCGCCACTGGTTCTTCCTGTTTGAGATTTTGCTTGTAAGCAGGAATCCGAAGGATAGAGTTATGGTCAGATTTGCCAAATGGAGGGCGAGGGAGAGCTTTGTATGCATCTCTGTGTGTGGAGTAAAGGTGATCTTGCCTTGCTTTTGCCTGTAGTTGCACAGGTGACATGCTGGTAGAAATGAGGTAAAGCAGATTTCAGTTTTCCTCCTTTAAATCACCGGCTACTAGGAGGACCACTTTTTGGATGAGCATTTTCTTGTTTGCTAATGGCCCTATTCAGCTCTTTCAGTGCGGTCTTAGTGATAGCATCGGTTTGTGGTGGTAAATAGACAGATACGAAAATTATATATACCTCTTGGTAAATAGAATGCCTCATGATAAACCATACTAACTTTGGCGAGAAGAACCTTGAGACTTCCTTAACATTAGAGATTGCACACCAGCTGTTGTTAACAAAGATACAAACACCACTCCCGTTGAGCTTACCCGACGCTGCCGTTCTGTCCTGCCGATTCATAGAAAACCAGCTGGAATATTATCCATCTCCTTGTTCAGCCAAGTTTCAGAGAAACATAGGTAATTACAGTTCTTTAGATCCCGTTGATAGGATATTCTCAAACAGAGTTTGTTTGGTTTGTTCTCCAGTGATTGTAGAATAGAACAGAGAGTAGAAGCGTATCATTTACTCTCCACCGTAGCTTAATCGGGGTACCTGTACATCAGCCTCTATATTGCTGTCTCTTTCTCTTCCGAGTGTCAGGGATTAGGGCCTGGTCTGGGGTGAGCAGTATGTCCTGTGCCGCTGACTCATTGAAGTAGAAATCTTCATCCAAATCAAGGCTGTTGATCACTGTTCTGATGTCCAGAAGCTCTTTTCGGTCATAGGAAACGATGGCGGAAACATTATTTACGAAATAAATTAAGATCAGCTCCAAAGAACACACAAAATAGTAGAATTGGTCAGGGGCCCGTAAAACGTCCGCTATACATCCCAGCTTCATTTCCTGTGTGTGTGTGTGCATGTCTGGTAGTGAGACCTCCAACTAAGGCTTGACCTAACTGGGGCGGTGGCAGTCACGAAATTCCGTCAGCCGGTGATTGTCAAGCAAATAACTGTCGGTCTCACGGTAATTGACAGTTAATTAACATAAACACATGCAGCATCTCCTGGCGCCCACACACAGCCTACAAGCCATTTAAAAAAGTTGAATAAATCCATGTGATATAGCCTTCACAAGAACTTGATAATGCTTCAAATTTCACAGCGGCATCCCCTTTGTGGCCGTAATGCACCCCAAAAAAACATGCCTTTTGTGGCCCGGAGTGCTGTGTTGTGCCCTTCTTCCTTATTGTGCTGCGCAATCCTTATTGTGCTGCGCCTCTCACTCATATGGCTCTCTGTCACGTGATCAGGTCTTGCTCACAGGCTACAAGTGAAGACAGACACATCGGGGACTGCGCAAATCCTTATCCACTTCCGAGGTGCATATTGAAGCTATTTGAAGAACTTTCCCATTTACTGTTCGTCAGCCAACAGGATGAGTAGGCCTAACGAACAGCAAAAGCACTAGCCTATGTCAATCTACTATCCCCCATAGTACAAAAGTCAACCTATTCTATTCTGTGCGAGAAATATATATATTCCTAACATAGTCTGGGACAGATAGATCCCAAATGACTACAGATGACTGCATTATCATGCACCACTAGCATCCCAAAAACCTTTTTATGCAATGAGGCTGCCGTAACAGATCAGAACGTTTAGCTTAAAATGTTGATAAACTATTATGCTATTTCTTCACATTATAAGCACAGCAATGTGTACATGGTATTAGGCTAAAAGCGCAAATGTTCCATTAGCGGAAAACACCATTATGAAAAGTGACCGCAAATGCATTATGCATGTAATGCTTTTATTATAAAGGTGCATTTTATGGTGAAAATGATCTTTCCCAAACGTGAAACTCACGTGCTGCTTATATATGCCAGTTATTAATATGCTTAATTTAAAAAAAGTTGTATTTATTTTACCTTTATCTAACTAGGCAAGTCAGTTAAGAACAAATTCTTATTTTCAATGACGTCCTAGGAACAGTGGGTTAACTGCCTGTTCAGTGGCAGAACGAAAGATTTGTACCTTGTCAGCTCGGGGGTTTGAACTTATATTAAAACATATAGGCCTATGGGCCAGGCTACATGAGGTGAGCGACTATGATTAGAAAAAGTCGCAAAAAAAGGGGCATTGTTTCTTACGCTGGGCGTCATTCCCAAGTGATAATATATAATTCACAAGTGATAGGCTAATATTGTCACCCATCAGACGTTTCTTGATTTCAAATCAAATGTATTTATATAGCCCTTTGTACATCAGTTGATATCTCAAATTAGTGTACAGAAACCCAGCCTACAACCCCAAACAGCAAGCAATGCAGGTGTTGAAGCACATTGGCTAGGAGAAACTCCCTAGAAAGGCCAAAACCTAGGAAGAAACCTAGAGAGGAACCAGGCTATGAGGGGTGGCCAGTCCTCTTCTGGCTGTGCCGGGTGGAGATTATAACAGAACATGGCCAAGTGTTCATAAATGACCAGAATGGTCAAATAATAGGTCTGGGACAGGTAGCACGTCCGGTGAACAGGTCAGGATTCCATAGCCGCAGGCAGAACAGTTGAAACTGGAGCAGCAGCACGGCCAGGTGGACTGGGGACAGCAAGGAGTCATCATGCCAGGTAGTCCTGAGGCATGGTCCTAGGGCTCAGGTCCTCCGAGAGTGAGAAAGAAAGAGATAATTAGAGAGAGCATACTTAAATTCACACAGGACACCGGATAAGACAGGAGAAGTACTCCAGATATAACAGACTGACCCTAGCCCCCCGACACTACTGCAGCATAAATAATGGCGGCTGAGACAGGAGGGGTCAGGAGACACTGTGGCCCCATCCGATGATACCCCCGGACAGGGCCAAACAGGAAGGATATAACCCCACCCACTTTGCCAAAGCACAGCCCCCACACCACTAGAGGGATATCTTCAACCACCAACTTACCATCCTGAGACAAGGCCGAGTATAGCCCACAAAGATCTCCGCCACGGCACAACCCAAGGGGGGGGGGGGGGGGGGAGCCAACCCAATTTAATCTGGTCTTTACATATGCTAAATAATATATGTGTGACATTTGTTTTAATTTAGAATGGACCATTATCATGCACCTGTATCGAAACGAGGCAGCGGGAAAAAAAACATGTCATCTATGCACTTAAATAGCAAATGGAGGATGCTAATCCCCGTGGTTTATTGTCATGCCAGCCAGGTAGGCTATACTCCTGCTGTAAATATAAGCAATGTGCTTAATATTAGGAAAGTTGAGAAATACATTTAGTTGGCCTAGCCTATAGAAAGCTGATGGGATCCTCCTCTTTTTATTAGCAGCCATCACTCTGTTTTCTCCCGCAATTGCATAGCCTATAGAAATGTTGAGCAACATGAGCTCATGAAGTGTTTGATTAGATTTTCTAATACATTTGCATTGAAGTCAAGAGTGATTATAGGGACAATGTAGTGCTGAGTCTATTGTAGTTAGCAAGTTTGGTAGGCTACTAATGACCAGCAGCAGCATCAGAGCTTGGAGAAGCCTAATTACAGTAACTATACAGTCATGTGGAATTTGACTGCCTTCATGACGTGACCGCCAGTGTGGAGGTAATACGTCACCGCATCAGCCCTAGACCTGACTAAGATCCACCTTGGATCGAAACATTGTCACTATTAAAATGTGCTATTAGTAGCCTACATTGCCTCTCTAACTAACACATGTGGGCCTCTTTCTCCCCTATGTTTGACTGTATTAATATGTCTTATTCAGACTGTGTGAAGTGAAACATGACTTAGCTTTATCCAACCCATGATTCCCACTCTCTCTCCTCTCTCCCAGAGTTGCTGTATAACCTGACAGCTGATGTGGATAAGAGACAGAGGAGCCAGCCTTCTAGAGTGTACTTGGTTCAGAACGGAGCCCAGATGAGCTCTGTGAGCAACGAGCTCAGTCTGGACATCAACACAGTGGAGTGCCACCAGTACACTGCATACGTTAAGGTGAGTTCTTAGACCTCAGTCATATGAGGGAGTCAGTCATATAGCTTTCACCTGGATTCACCTGATCAGTCTTTGTCTTGGCAAGAGCCGGTGTTCCTAATGTTTTGTACACTCAGTGTAGCAAAATGCTTGTGTTTCTAGCTCCAACAGCGCAGTAATATCTAACAAGTAATATCTAACAATTTCACAACATATACCCAATACACGCAAATCTAAGTAAAGAAATGGAATTAAGAATATATAAATATATGGACGAGCGATGTCAGAGCGGCATAGACTAAGATACAGTAGAATATAATACAGTATATACATATAATTTATTGCAAAATATGTAAACATTATTCAAGTGACTAGTGTTCCATTTATTAAAGTGGCCAGTGAATTCCAAGTCCATGTATATAGGCAACAGCCTCTAATGTGCTAGTGATGGCTATTTAACAGAAGCTGATTTTCAGTCTTTCTGTCCCAGCTTTGATGCACCTGTACTGACCTCGGCTTCTGGATGATAGCGGGGTGAACAGGCAATGGCTCGGGTGGTTGTTGTCCTTGATGTGTGTGGTTGCATGTGTGTCTGTTTGAGTGGTATTTGACTGTAGCCTGCTGGGTCAGGTCAAAGGTGAAAGGCAGGCGGTCATAATGGTTCATAAAACCACTGTTTACTTTGACTGTGCTGTCATCTCCACATGGGTAGAAACCATAGACATTGAAACCAGTTGATAGTAATAGTGCTGACCTCATCCACGTATTCTTAGGGAAAACTCCCGATGGCGCATGAAGCCGGAAGTATTTGAATTTGAAGCGCTCAAAGGATCATGGCCGATGTAGTCGTTTTTATTCTGCCTGAGAGAGTAAACCCAATGCTGCAAGATGACGTCGCCGTCAATAATGGAAGCCTTGGACATAAACAGTCGAAAACCAACCGGTTAGGCTAGATTGGATTTATATATAATTTATATATAATTTATACAATTATTTTATCTTGATTCTGTATTTTTATATATTTGTAGGCTATCTTTATCATTTGTGCAACTGCTCTGTCATCCTCTGTTCTCCGCTCTGTCATCCTCTGTTCTCCACTTTGTCATCCTCTGTTCTCTGCTATGTTGTCCTCTTGCAGCCCCATAGACATTGGTCAGCCACTCCATCTACTCTTGACAGGCTTGTTGACTCCGCGCTCTCATCTGGATAGCACACCACACCCCCTTAGGTGCATAATTCACCTAAGGGGGGATCGAACTTGATCATAATTTAAAAGAAATAGAGCCCAAAATGGCAGGCCCCCCCCAAAAAAAATTGTCCGTTCTGGGGCCT
Source organism: Oncorhynchus mykiss (assembly GCF_013265735.2). Classification (NCBI taxonomy): domain Eukaryota; kingdom Metazoa; phylum Chordata; class Actinopteri; order Salmoniformes; family Salmonidae; genus Oncorhynchus; species Oncorhynchus mykiss. Next base: position 29,678,818 of record NC_048584.1, on the reverse strand, counting down.
CCCGGGTGGCGCAGTGGTTAAGGGCGCTGTACTGCAGCGCCAGCTGTGCCATCAGAGACTCTGGGTTCGTGCCCAGGCTCTATCGTAACCGGCCGCGACCGGGAGGTCCGTGGGGCGATGCACAATTGGCCTAGCGTCATCAGGGTTAGGGAGGGCTTGGCCGGTAGGGATGTCCTTGTCTACTCGCGGTGCGCGCTAACCAAGGTTGCCAGGTACACGGTGTTTCCTCCGACACATTGGCGCGGCTGGCTTCTGGGTTGTATGCGCTCTGTGTTAAGAAGCAGTGCGGCTTGGTTGGGTTGTGTATCGGTGGACGCATGACTTTCAACCTTCGTCTCTCCCGTGCCCGTACGGGAGTTGTAGCGATGAGACAAGATAGTAGCTACTAAAAACAATTGGATACCACGAAAAAGGGGTAAAACTAAAATAAATATATATACAGTGCCTTGCGAAAGTATTCGGCCCCCTTGAACTTTGCGACCTTTTGCCACATTTCAGGCTTCAAACATAAAGATATAAAACTGTATTTTTTTGTGAAGAATCAACAACAAGTGGGACACAATCATGAAGTGGAACGACATTTATTGGATATTTCAAACTTTTTTCACAAATCAAAAACTGAAAAATTGGGTGTGCAAAATTATTCAGCCCCCTTAAGTTAATACTTTGTAGCGCCACCTTTTGCTGCGATTACAGCTGTAAGTCGCTTGGGGTATGTCTCTATCAGTTTTGCACATCGAGAGACTGACATTTTTTCCCATTCCTCCTTGCAAAACAGCTCGAGCTCAGTGAGGTTGGATGGAGAGCATTTGTGAACAGCAGTTTTCAGTTCTTTCCACAGATTCTCGATTGGATTCAGGTCTGGACTTTGACTTGGCCATTCTAACACCTGGATATGTTTATTTTTGAACCATTCCATTGTAGATTTTGCTTTATGTTTTGGATCATTGTCTTGTTGGAAGACAAATCTCCGTCCCAGTCTCAGGTCTTTTGCAGACTCCATCAGGTTTTCTTCCAGAATGGTCCTATATTTGGCTCCATCCATCTTCCCATCAATTTTAACCATCTTCCCTGTCCCCGCTGAAGAAAAGCAGGCCCAAAGCATGATGCTGCCACCACCATGTTTGACAGTGGGGATGGTGTGTTCAGCTGTGTTGCTTTTACGCCAAACATAACGTTTTGCATTGTTGCCAAAAAGTTCAATTTTGGTTTCATCTGACCAGAGCACCTTCTTCCACATGTTTGGTGTGTCTCCCAGGTGGCTTGTGGCAAACTTTAAACAACACTTTTTATGGATATCTTTAAGAAATGGCTTTCTTCTTGCCACTCTTCCATAAAGGCCAGATTTGTGCAATATACGACTGATTGTTGTCCTATGGACAGAGTCTCCCACCTCAGCTGTAGATCTCTGCAATTCATCCAGAGTGATCATGGGCCTCTTGGCTGCATCTCTGATCAGTCTTCTCCTTGTATGAGCTGAAAGTTTAGAGGGACGGCCAGGTCTTGGTAGATTTGCAGTGGTCTGATACTCCTTCCATTTCAATATTATCGCTTGCACAGTGCTCCTTGGGATGTTTAAAGCTTGGGAAATCTTTTTGTATCCAAATCCGGCTTTAAACTTCTTCACAACAGTATCTCGGACCTGCCTGGTGTGTACCTTGTTCTTCATGATGCTCTCTGCGCTTTTAACGGACCTCTGAGACTATCACAGTGCAGGTGCATTTATACGGAGACTTGATTACACACAGGTGGATTGTATTTATCCTCATTAGTCATTTAGGTCAACATTGGATCATTCAGAGATCCTCACTGAACTTCTGGAGAGAGTTTGCTGCACTGAAAGTAAAGGGGCTGAATAATTTTGCACGCCCAATTTTTCAGTTTTTGATTTGTTAAAAAAGTTTGAAATATCCAATAAATGTCGTTCCACTTCATGATTGTGTCCCACTTGTTGTTGATTCTTCACAAAAAAATACAGTTTAATATCTTTATGTTTGAAGCCTGAAATGTGGCAAAAGGTCGCAAAGTTCAAGGGGGCCGAATACTTTCGCAAGGCACTGTATTTTTAAATTGTCCGTTCTGGTGATCGTAATTTACATAGGCATTCTAGGGCAGACTATGGCTTTTGGCACCGCTAGGTTGATACACAGTAGCCGACCAGCAGAGCTTGTGACTTCACGCTCCAGCTGGACAGAGAGGGCCTTGTAGAAACAGGAGGCAGAAAAGTAATCTATTACACAGTTAACATAGCTAAGTAGCAGGGAAATATGTGACTTAAACTGGAGAAAGAACCCTCCACACTCACTGTTGAGCCATGCAATTTTCAGTCATTTAATTTCCAAGCTTTCTGTCACAGTAGTAAACCTTTGTCACTATTCTCAGATAGTATAGCCTAGAACTCTAACGAAGCCTATTTTTAAACTAAGTTTTAACGACTGCAATTTGCATGAATCTTAATGTGCAGACGAAAGCTTCTCGTACTAAAAACAGTAGACAGATGCTCCATTGTCACTTCATAAGTAGTTAGTTACTTTATGGTAGCCAGCTGATTCAGAAGCGGCAATAGAGCGGACCTATGTCCTGAGGTCTGAGGGCGTACATTTATGTCTCACCTCCTGCTAATGGGGACCAGAGGTCCCACCCCACACGGAGCCTGTACATTTTACTGGCATTCTTCACAGTGGACCCCAGGCTCATTTCTCCCTGGGAGGCTGAGCCCGACTGAACTATGCAGTGAAAGGATCTGTCATTATAATGCTAGCCTTCTCTTCATCTCTCTCTCTCCCCCCCCAAACAGCCCAGGGTTCAAACACCATTCAAAAACTCTTATACTTTATCTGTGCTTGCCTGGTTTAATTGTCCAATAGAATAGTTTCCAAAACGGCAAACCCCGCCCATCTGGCACTCCAGACAGGCTAAAGCAAACACTCAAAGTATTTAAAAGATCCCTGAACCCAGAGCTTCTACCCACCTATACAGCCCTGTGATAAGTATACTTAAGTGATAATGCCTGAGAAGCCAGTATTTGGAAGATATATTGGCATGGGTGTTGTTTAGTATATCCTCCAATATATCCTCCAAACACCGGCTTCGATGGCATTATCACTTTTATACAACGGGTTACAAACATATTCAAATAATGATTGACATATTTTCATTAAAAACATTATTTTATTGAATGTATCATACTATTTCATCCTTCCACAAGATATAGTCACGAAACAAAATCTAGGGTTGCTACCCAAGCCGGCTGGACGTTTGTTCTATTGGTTCTGTTGCCAGAGATATGACTGTGTCTGTTCTGTGTCTATGGACGCAACCCAGTCGTTCAGTCTTTTAGTTCTGTGTCTATGGACGCGACCCAGTCGTTCAGTCTTTTTGTTCTGTGTCTATGGACGCGACCCAGTCCAGTCTTTTTGTTCTGTGTCTATGGACGCGACCCAGTCGTTCAGTCTTTTAGTTCTGTGTCTATGGACGCGACCCAGTCGTTCAGTCTTTTTGTTCTGTGTCTATGGACGCGACCCAGTCGTTCAGTCTTTTAGTTCTGTGTCTATGGACCTGACCCAGTCGTTCAGTCTTTTTGTTCTGTGTCTATGGACGCGACCCAGTCGTTCAGTCTTTTAGTTCTGTATCTATGGACGCGACCCAGTCGTTCAGTCTTTTTGTTCTGTGTCTATGGACCACGACCCAGTCGTTCAGTCTTTTTGTTCTGTGTCTATGGACGCGACCCAGTCGTTCAGTCTTTTTGTTCCGTGTCTATGGACGCGACCCAGTCGTTCAGTCTTTTTGTTCTGTGTCTATGGACCTGACCCAGTCGTTCAGTCTAAATGTTCCATTGCCTTACTAGCTGGAAAAGTTCTTATCCCTTGCTTGCTAGCTAGCTAGCCTACTACAGCTAACAGTCACGTCAAAATGTGCAGCCATAATAACAGCAAAGTAGCTGCATTTGCATTTGTTTCAGCTGTTTTCTAGTGACATTTATTTGGATACATTCATAACATTGAGCTAATGAGGCACGATTTCGCCTGGCATAAAAAATGGATAGATTCTGTAATGATTCATGATTTCGAATGGTTGAAAAAAGCTGTCTGTCTGTCTCGTCGCGACTCCCGGCACGTTCTTCACTATGGGACTGTTAGAGATCAAATTTGAATATTGAAACAATGTTGCAGACAGCAAGGTTTATACAAATCTTCACTGTTGAAAACTAAATGTTACGCCAAAAGAAATGAGATAATGGCTAGTGAGATAATGGCTAGATGCTTTTTATAGTGGAGATCAAGTTTATAAATTGCTTAGCTGGGCTGATACAGTGGATTGTGCAGTCAGATGAAACAGAGCAAATAGGCATTTTAACGTCATAGATTTAGCCGGTGGTAACTTGTGGAATAGACACTGGCTGGAATGCCCTTTTAACCAATCAGCATTCAGGATTAGACCCACCTGTTATATAAATCACTACATAACACAGAACAGTTGTAACAATAATAATCCTCATTCATCATACTGGGTAATGTGTGAGGCTGAGGCTTCGTATTCTGTTGGATTCTGTTCTTTTAACTTAAGACACACAACTTAGTCATGTCATATGTGAGGCTTTCAACTACACATAATAACACAGTTATCGAGCCTTAAACAATGAAAAGTTATGTTTATTCATCCAATCTATCCCAGTGAAGTGGGGATCATTTTGTGGAGTCAGTGGTACTCCTAGATGACTATAGTAGTCATTGATACTTAGACACTTAGGGTTGCCTCTTCTAATTTAACGCTGTAATCAGACAGAGCATAAACTGTTAGCTTCAACTGTGTAAATTGTAGGTATGCAATAAGAAGTATTGTATTGTTAATTCCCAAAGTTAACATGTTCCACATCTACACAGCATTATCTCGATTTTTTTGCATCCCAAAAGGCACCAGATTCCTTTTATAGTGCACTCATTTTGACCAAAGCCCTATGTGGGGCCCTAAGTGCACTATAAAGGGATTAGGGTGCCATTTGGGACGCAGCCTCTGTGTTTCTGGGTGGGCAGTAGTGTACTGTAGATTAGCTTTGACATCTGGTGTGTGCCACGTACGTAACTAACTGGCATCTCTCTGGCACTGTGTGCTTTAATGTACTAGCAGGGATAAACACTCTTCCAGTAATACTGACAGTGGGATTCATCAGGCCAGAACCACGTCATGATAGAGTTGAGCTGTGTTGTAGAATAAAACAGAACTTTGTTTAAAAACATTGGCAATGTACAATTGTTTGATTAACCAGAGATGAGAGGATCACTTATTCTGCTGTGTGGAGTTAAATAGTGTTAAAAATGTGGTGCCAAAATTACACTTCCTCTTGGATATAGCATTATTTCTAGTCAATGAATTACTATTCAAAGGTGTGACATATTGTTATAACTTCCAATATAACCTTTTGTATTTCACATTCTGTGACATTTATTTTTGCATTACATTTTGATTAGATTCGCTTGACACCTTTAACATTTTCTTCACACAACATTCGCACACACACACACACACACACACACATGCATATTCATACACACACACACTCTTACATATTTTGTGTGAAGAATTGTTGTCTGAATTAGCTTATTGTAGGTTTAAAGAGGAGTGTGTAGGCTCAGCCCATGTAACCATGAGGTGTCTGGTAGTGTAGCTGATTAGTAGTGGTTATTGTTGGATTGAAGGGGTATATTTTCCTGACTCTGTTGTGTGGGGTAACGAACACAGATGTGTGAACAAGGAATAGACACTGCAGTTCTATAGATGAGTTAAATAAAGGTAACATTTTAAATGTAAATCACCACCACAAGCCAACCAAAGAATCAGTGCACTCACTCATCTTCGCTAGCTCAGAATCCCGCACAAGTAGAATTCCAACCTAACCACACCAGACTGCTTAGACTACTAGAGTGATCATGGCTTTCAGTCTGACCTTTGATACTGTACATATGATTGAGGGAAATAGAGGGGAGAAAAATATTATAGTATAGAGATTATAGGGATTACACACTTTAATTTAATCCTCTAAATGTTTGTTTGTGACTCTGAGAAAAGACTGGAGAGAGAGATGCCCATCCTATCATTTGTCTTGCTAAAGTGTGTGTCCACATGAGCCAGGCCTTCTATTTGCTGGCTGAGGTATGCTAATGGAAAACAGCTGGTGCCCATCTACATCCTCTGGGAGACCCTGCCTCATACACATATGGCTAAACTAAAACACAGGATCCCACTATTAGAGGTTAACGTCACAGCAAGAGCAGGGTGGTGTCGTGTCAAATGGAACTGGTTGGTGGGTGTGTGAACTCCACCACGCTGTCTGTCGCTGGCTCCGGTGGGTGATGCAATGGAAAACCTAGCTGTAGCTGTGTTTGGGGTTGACTGACTGGCTCTGACCATGCCTGGTGTATGACTGGTAGGGGTAGCAGTCCATGTCATGAGCTATTTTAAGATATTTAAGTTGCTTGTACAGTACTGTATCTCGGCATGACCGTCCATGGATAGACATGGCAGTTTATCAATCCTGCTCAGTAAAAAACAAAGACGTTATTTCTGTTGTTTCAGTTATTAGCCTAACCATTATTACAATAGCTGTTCATTCACTGCTATAAATAGATTCTGGGGATTGTTGGCACAAGCCAAAGGACAAAGGAAAAACAGATTATTTTACACAGATGGACCTGATGTGGATTAATCAGTTGATCAATTCATCTTCAGGCTAACTATCTGATCTAACTTGTAATGGACAGTGTACACATGGACTAAGAAAGATTAGAAACCACAGGGTAATTCTTCACAACCCTACATCTGAGGCAGATCAGGAATTACCACTCACTCAGTAAATCACACAATATTATGGAGTGCGAGTTAAATAATAGTGAAATCATAACATGTTTTTTCTAAAGCAATTCCTGAAATTATATAAGTCTTTCATGTTGATAATTTTAAACATGTTTTGGTTGGCGGGTGAACGGTTATGGAAAGGCATACCAGACCTCCAGATGGACTTTGTTTAGTTATTTTTAGCTAAATAAACTACACACTGTATTTACCTCAGTCATACCTCACATTCTAGAGACGGAAAACAGGGTTGTTATAATGATGAATGCTGAATGATTTGGGTGGTTGAAATGACTCGGGGGGGCATGCGTGCGTGCTGAATGATGTGGGTGCTTGAAATAAGCAGTAAGGTCCAGGAGGCTGTGTATACTTGAGTGAGTGATTACAAGAGCTGAGAGCTAGAGAAAAACACCCATATTATTCTCTACCCTTCATTTTCAAGTCTCACGTTCAGGCATTTTTGTGCAATTGGCACATTATCTCTTTGTTTATTGTATCTCAGCTGACTGTACACCACCAGACACGAAAATGAATCGTGAAATAGCTTGCAGGTTTGGCTCAGTATTCATCTACTTTTTGTATCTGGATATTATACTAAAGCTTAAGCACTCGTTGTCTTCAAGGAGCTGTAAAATCATATACTGTACTTTTAAACTTTTGACATTTAGTCTAATATGCCCATCAACTGCCAATCCAGCATAGAACTAAAATGACTGGAACGGAAAAAAACATGAACTCTATTTTCTATGTCTACTTCATTGGTACACGCGGGATGGGAAGTTACGAAGAGTGCGCATTAACCAAGCTAGCTCCAGCGGTTGTCAGGCTGGAGGTCACTCTTCTGTGTGTCACTATGACATCTTCACTTGTTTACAGTTTTTTGGTCCTCTGTAGCTCAGTTGGATGAGCGTGGCGCTTGCAACGCCAGGATACTGGGTTCGATTCCCGGGACCACTCATACGTAAAATGTATGAACGTATGTCATGTAAGTTGCTTTGGATAAAAGTGTCCGCTAAATGGCACATCGGTTAACAGACAGATGTCCAGTGCTCATACCCAACTTTTTCCCTAGAAGAAGCTCCAAGGTCCAGACATCAGAATAGGTTGATGTGTCTTTAAAAACCCAGTGGTGCCAGGACACTGTTAGAGGATATACAATACTGCCAGCGAAGTAGGGCTCTCCCCAACAACAACAAAATGATTGATCGACCGAGAGTCGTCTGTTTAAAACGTGTATTTTTCCATATATATACACACCCTATGTTTGAATAAAATCAACAATATGTATGCTACTGAGCTTGTCTGATGCTTTAAACACTGCGTTTAAAATTGAAGACACTCAAATGACTAAAGAGTGAGCCAGAGATCATTATAACCCAACCAGAAGAAAACCTGTTCCTTACCCTCCTCCCACTGCTGCTGGCCTTCACAGATTCTGCCATTATGCTCCTGAAGTTGCCGGCAATAGGCTACACCAGTGGTTGTCAACCTTTTCCATTTGGATTGTCAAGTTATTGTACCATTTCTATTGATCTGCCTGCCAGTTATGATTTTCCTATGCACATTTTTTGTGGAACAGTTTCATTTCATTTATAATAAAGTCTTCATATTGCAAACTCAATGTCATGTGATGAATCAAAATTCTCTCTACAGTACCAGTCAAAAGTTTGGACACATCCATACTCATTCAAGGGTTTTTCTTATTTTTTTAATATATTTTTTCCTACATTGTACAATAATAGTGAAGACATCAAAACTATGAAATAACACATAATCATGTAGTAACCAAAAAAGTGTTAAAAAATGAAAATATATTTTATATTTGAGATTCTTCAAAGTAGCCACCCTTTGCCTTGATGACAGCTTTGCACACTCTTGGCATTCTCTCAACCAGCTTCACGAGGAAAGATTTTCCATCAGTCTTGAAGGAGTTCCCACATATGCTGAGTACTTGTTGACTGCTTTTCCTTCACTCTGCAGTCTAACTCATCCCAAACCATATCAATTGGGTTGAGGTCGGGTGATTGTGAAGGCCAGGTCATCTGGTGCAGCAACTGGTGCATCTGGTCCAACAACATCACTCTCCTTCTTCCATATTGACTGACCTTCATGTCTTATTTGAGCTGTTCTTGCCATAATATTGACTTAGTCTTTTACCAAATAGGGCTATCTTCTGTATACCACCCCTACCTTGTCACAACACAACAGATTGGCTCAAACTCATTAAGAAGGAAAGAAATTCCACAAAGAATAATATATTTATATTTAAATATATTTAGATTTGTTCAATACTTTTTTGGTTATGACATGATTCCATAGTGTTATTTAATAGTTGTATATCATCACTACTTTCTACAATGTAGAAAATAGTCCAAATAAAGAAAAACCCTTGAATGAGTAGGTGTGTTCAAACTTTTGACTGGTACTGTAGATCCTCCTTGGAGAATGTAATGGAACTAATAGCCTGCTAAGCTAGCTAGTTACACCAGAGTGGGAGCTCACAGCTTACGCCCTTCCATCATCCACATCTCCCATCCACAATGCCCTAGCAAGCCACAAGCCTACTTGATGGTAATAGTGCTCACCGTTGCCCTTAGAGGCCAGTTTTGAAGGCCTTTTCGACATCCTGGGGACCTGGACGAACATCAAAAATCGCCTTGTATCTCGAGTGACCTAGCTGCTCTGAGACCCAGAGTCTCAGCCCTCACTGGCACGTTAGCAGACAGAGCCAGAGCCACACGCTTCCACCACAACCACACTGCATGCTTTGTTTGCCTCCTTATACAGTTCTGCAGCAGTAAGACATTTTCAATTCCCTCAATGCCATTCAACTGGTTTCATTTACCGCAGGCCAAGAATGCTGATACAATAACACACACACACGTGTGCACACACATACAGCTATACACACACACAAGCATAGAGAGGAAACTGATACAATGAATCCACATGGCAGGAGGAAGGTAATAGTGTCCAGCTGGTTTCTTAAGAAAGTCACGGCAGCTCCACTCTATTTATTCACATTCAGAAAACTTCATTGTCCTCAGAGAGGCAATTCATCTTGCAGCAGTCATAAACAATAGGATGGAAAAACATTCAAATGCATTGAGGCTGTCTCTCAAATGACACTCTATTTGGCTCTGGTCAAAAGTAGTCCACTATATAGGACGTCATTTGGGATTACATTTACATTTAGCAGATGCTCTTATCCAGAGCGATTTACAGGAGCAATTAGGGTTAAGTGCCTTGCTCAAGGGCACATTGACAGATGTGTCAGCTCAGGGATTTGAACCAGCAACCTTTTTGTTACTGGCCCAACTCTCTTAATGGCTAGGTTAGTATAGTCAGAGGGATGTAGTCAGAGCAGAGGAGGGCTATGGGAATAAATAAAGAGGAAAAATTGAATGTATCCTGTTCTTGGAGTATATCCTTTGATATATCCTTTGAAATACTGCACTGTCTGCAGGTATCAGTCTGGACAGAATTGAGTGGATTAGGTAATATTACAGCACTAGATTGTGCAGAGTCATAAGATGTTTAGCATACTGTTGAGGACGTCCCCATGTGGATTTGACAGCAGGGACTGGGACAATCTATGAGCTATTCTCATCTCAGTCCCAGTTTAGGCGGACTCCTGGAAGTACTTGGCCTATCCACAGGGGTACTTGAAAAGCCTCATGAGACCACAGGGTTACTGGTAAAACACACACGAGACCATAGGGTTACTGGTAAAACGCACACGAGACCATAGGGTTACTGGTAAAATGCACATGAGGGGTTACTTCAGTGTTACTCCGGGCAGAGCAAAATTTAGGTGGTGGTACGGTAACCAAAAAAGATTGGGAACCACTGCAATAGAACACTAAATTTAAAAGGTTTCCTGGATGGCTCTTGTACTGGCTAGATAGCTGCCACTTAATCTCACCATACACACACACACACAGTATGTGGTGGCCAAGTCTGACCGGAGGGAAGACTCTCTGCCCACTATGTTTCCCTCTAACCACTGAAAAGGAAACTCAAGTGACGTAGAAAGGAGGGAAATCTTCTCAAACAAATGTTGGCTATGGGGAGCAGCTTGGAGTAAAAATAACTCTAGCTCTCGCTCACAATTAAAAGCTGATGATTTATTTTTTCTTTAGATGAAAAACATGACTTTTTAGCCATCGATGGCCATAGATATAGAACATTGTTTATTATCTACGTCAATGTCCTCCATCAGAAAACGTAGGTTAGTTGATAGGCTCCCGAGTGGCGCAGCGGTCTAAGGCACTGCCAGAGGCGTCACTACAGACCCTGGTTCAATCCCGGGCTGTATCACAACCGGCCGTGATCGGGAGTCCCATTGGTTAGGGGTGGGTTTGGCCGGGGTAGGAATTCATTGTAAAATAAGAATTTGTTCTTAACTGACTTGCCTAGTTAAATAAAGGATAAAAAATATATATATATTGATACTATGGACAACATGAGATCACAAAGGGGCAGGATCAGATGTGTGTTCTCTGATGACAGGCTGTGATTAGAGTTCTGGCCATTAAAACATTACTAGAATGGAGGATAGCCTATAGTTTCTGAACAAATGGTTATGGTAAACAGATGGCCACAGAGGTGCTGAATGTTTTACATTGGGCCTCATCCTTTTTTTAAAATATTTTTTTACTTAACCTTTATTTAACTAGGTAAGTCAGTTAAGAACAAATTATTATTTACTGTACAATGACGGCCTACACCGGCCAAAGCTGGACGATGCTGGGCCAACTGTGCGCCGCCTTATGGGACTCCCAATCACGGCCGGTTGTGATACAGGCTTTCCCCAAGCCAGGACAGGATCAGATGTGTGTTATCAAATCAATCAAATCAAATCACATGTATTTGTCACATGTGGTGGATACAGCCGGCCTTACAGTGAAATGCTTACTTACAAGCCCTTAATTAACTTCTTGGTGACAGGGGGCAGTATTTTCACGTCCGGATGAAATGCATGCCCAAATTCAACTGCCTGCTACTTATCCCCAGAAGATAAGATATGCATATTTGGATTTGGATAGAAAACACTCTGAAGTTACTAAAACTGTTTGAATCATGTCTGTAAGTACAACAGAACTTATTTAGCAGGCGAAACCCAGAGGACAAACCATTCAGATTTTTTTTCTTTTTTGAGGTCACTCTCTTTTCAACTCATTTTCATTGGGAACCCAGATTTCTAAGGGACCTTCTTGCAGTTCCTATCCTTTCCACTGGATGTCCACAGTCTTTAGAAATTGGTTGAGGTTTTTCCTTTGTGTAATGAAGAAGTACGGCCATCTTGAACGAGGGTCACTTGAGGTGTACTGTTAGATAGAGGCGCGTGACCAGAAAGCTAGTTATGGTTTGTTTTCCTCCTGTATTGAACACAGATCATCCCGTCTTCAATTTTATTGATTATTTACGTTAAAACATACCTAAAGTTGTCTTACAAAAGTAGTTTGAAATGTTTTGGCAAAGTTTACAGGTAACGTTTGAGATATTTTGTAGTCATGTTGCGCAAGTTGGAAACTGTGTTTTTCTGGATCAAACGCGCCAAATAAATGGACATTTTGGATATATATCGACGGAATTAATCGAACAAAAGGACCATTTGTGATGTTTATGGGACATATTGGAGTGCCAACAAAAGAAGCTCGTCAAAGGTAAGGCATGAATTATATTTATATTTCTGCGTTTTGTGTCGCGCCTGCAGGGTTGAAATATGCTTTTCTCTCTTTGTTTACGGAGGTGCTATCCTCAGATAATAGCCTCGTTTGCTTTCGCCGAAAAGCCTTTTTGAAATCTGACATGTTGGCTGGATTCACAACAAGTGTAGCTTTAATTTGCTATCTTGCATGTGTGATTTTATGAAAGTTAGATTTTTAGAGTAATTATTTTGAATATGGCGCTCTGTATTTTCCCTGGCTTTTGACATATCCCAGAGAGGTTTAACCAACAATGCTTTAAGAAGTTAATAAAAAAATGAATGTTAAGTAAAAAATAGAAAATAAAAGTTACAAATAATTAAACAGCAGCAGTAAAATAACAAGCAAGGCTATACAGAGGCTATACAGAGTCAATGTGCAAAGGCAGGGGTTAGTTTTCGGTAATTAAGGTAATGTGTACATGTAGGTAGAGTTAGTGACTATGCATAGATTATAAACAGAGATTAGCAGCAGCGTAAAAGAGGGGTTTGGTTAGCCCTTTGATTAGCTGTTCAGGAGTCTTATGGCTTGGGGGTAGAAGCTGTTAAGAAGCCTTTTGGACCTAGACTTGGCGCTCCGGGAACGTCTTACCGTGCAGTAGCAGAGAGAACAGTCTCTGACTAGGGTGGCTGTAGTCTTTGACAATTTTTAGGGCCTTCCTCTGACACCGCCTGGTATAGAGGTCCTGGATAACAGGAAGCCGTACGCACTACCTTCTGTAGTGCCTTGCAGTCGGAGGCCGAGCAGTTGCCATACCAGGCAGTGATGCAACCAATCAGGATGCTCTCAATGGTGCAGTTGTATAACCTTTTGAGGATCTGAGGACCCATGCCAAATCTTTTCAGTCTCCTGAGGGGGAATAGTCTTTGTCGTGCCCTCTTCACGACTGTCTTAGTGTGTTTGGACCATGATAGTTTGTTTTGATGTGGACAACCAAGGAACTTGAAGCTCTCAACCTGCTCCACTACAGCCCCATCGATGAGAATGGGGGTATGCTCGGTCCTCCTTTTCCTGTAGTCCACAATCATCTCCTTTGTCTTGATCACATTGAGGGAGAGGTTGTTGTCCTGGCACCACACAACCAGGTCTCTGACCTCCTCCCTATAGGCTGTCTCATCGTTGTAGGTGATCAGGCCTACCACTGTTGTGTCATCGGCAAACTTCATGATTTTGTTGGAGTCGTGCCTGGCCATGCAGTCATGAGTGAACAGTGAGTGCAGGAGGGGACTGAGCATGCACCCCTGAGGGGCCCCGTGTTCGAGGACCAGCGTGGCGGATGTGTTGTTCCCTACCCTCACCACCTGGGGGGCGGCCCGTCAGGAAGTCCAGGATCCAGTTGCAAAGGGAGGTGTTTAGTCCCAGGGTCCTTAGTTTATTGATGAGTTTTGAGGGCACTATGGTGTAATCTGATAACAGTGTGATTATAACTCACTGTGTGTGTGGTTTTGTGGGTGGGTGTGTGTGCGTGTGTATGTGCACACAAGTGTGTTATAACAGTCACTGATTGTAACTCAATGTGTTTACCATAGGGCCCCTGAAAGGCTCAGCCTCACACACACACACACACACACACACACACACACACAGCCTCGACCCTTGGTCCCAACCCCGGCACTACTTCTTATCTAACCTGGCTACTCGCCCTGGTTGTTGCTGGAAGCGTATACTCCTGCCATCACAGCCCCATGTCAATACTGGGATTCCTGTACATGTATACACATCCTGGCCTCAGTGAGAAAAAAATAATACAAAATTGAACACATCAGAGATTTATTTTGTGTGCACTTCTTCACAGCAGAACTGGGTTAAAATACTATTTTAGATTATTTTAAATACTTTAGCTGTGTTCAATTGTGCCTGAAGAAATGTGCCGACCTGGCACTCTAGGCATGCTTAAGCAAAGGGTCAAAGTATTTGAAAGATTTCAATTAGTATTTGAACCCAGGTCTGAAGTGCACTACAGTCAGTAACCTGGCACCATCCAGAGGATTTGAAGCATTCATGTTGATCTATGATCAGAACACAGTGCTAACTGACTGTTGTACAAATGTCCCACCACAATGGATCCAAGAATAACAATGAATGTCGCAGTAAAAGTGTCCCTAGCAGGGTTTGTGACCAAATCAGCTACAGGAAACATCTGGAGCTCTCCCCAGTTAGTTATCAGGATGTCTCAAATAGAGACAGGGATGACAGGGGCTTGCTACATGATAAAACTACATAATACCCAACATGTCTGCTTATCCCTATCCACACCTATTTGGTATTCTCTTTGATATGATAGCAGAAGTTCTTTCAAGGTCACATGAATGAATAATGTGCCGCACACCTGACAATTAGGTTAAGAAAAGGTGCAGGAGTTCATTTCAGATTTGTTACAGTCGTACAGTATGTACTGTAATTCTAAATAATATTTGTGTTTTTCCCAGAGTGCTTTGGTCTGTAAAAATGATTATTTGTCCAATCCAATCAAGTGGAAATCAAAAGCTTCCTGTTTATGTTTCGGTAAATCATTATCAAGATGTCACAGGAAGTTAATTTCTCAAAGACAGGAAGTCTTCAAACTTCAGGAAGTCTTCAAACTCTTGTTGTCATGTAAAAACAGCAACAAAGAACGTCATTAGCTACGGTTGATATAGAATTAGAGTACATTTATTGTTTTAGAGGTATAAAAAGCATTCTAATGTAATAGTGCATTGTAAGAATTGTTTTTTGATCAACATAAACACTAGCACCTCCCAGACTTTAAGGGATATTTTGGCAATTTCTATCTACTTCCCCAGAGTCCGATGAACTCCTGGATACCATTTTTATGTCTCTGTGTCCACTATGAACAACGTTTGAGGTCGTTTCTCAAGCCAATGCTAACTAGCGTTAGCGCAATGACTTAGGGGCTATGGGTATCTGCTAGCATGCTAGTAGATAAGTAGGGGTGGCAGGTAGCCTAGTGGTTAGAGCGTTGGGCCAGTAACCGTAAGGTTGCTAGATCGAATCCCCGAGCTGACAATCTGTTGACAATCTGTCATGGGTTAACAAGGCAGTTAATTGTACATAAAAATGTGTTCTTAACTGACTTGCCTAGTTAAATAAAAATAAATAAAAGATAAACATAGAATTCCAGTCAAGTTAGCATTGGCTGGTGAAACTACCTCCAACTTTGTTCATACTGGAGCCACAGTATTTCTTCTAAGCAGAACATTAGATACCCCAGCGTCTCTGGTTTAGCTGCAAATTAACTTCCTGTGTAGAGTGGCTGCCGAGAAAGTGATTGAAGCCATGTTTCAGCCGGCCACAGCCCTCATACACACACACACAAACTTGCACACGTATGCGCGTATTTTGCTTCCATAAAAGGAACGGCTCTGAATCCTCATTTTCTTCAGCAGCACTAGAAGCTACAGTTGTTCTGCTTTGTTAGAGAGCCTCAGCCTAGTGTGTGTCCTTAAGGTGACTCCACACTGTGAAGGCAGTGGGACCCAGTAACAGGGAAGGCCTGCCAGGGAGCAGGGGATATGTGGACAAGGTGATTGGCAGGCACTGGGAATTCTGGAATTGTCAGGGATTCTGGAACTCTGAGAATGGGGAAGCAGCAGTGGAACTCTCTTTTTAATTAAGAAGCTCTCTGTTTCATCTTAAAAGTTCCTAAAATCCCTCTTATTTCAGTCTTTTAAGGCGCTCTCAATCCACACTTGGTGAATTGCTAGGAGCGTGAAAAATGGGAAGTCGTCCCAAAGTGGATGACATAATAAAAGAGGAAATAGTTTTCTCCAAACATCAAACAGGCATGTTATGTACAGATGTAGAATCCTAATTTGAGCCAATTTGCTACAGCAGGAACATAATCCTGCAGCATAAGGAAATGTGGATTATAATAAATTGTAACTTTTAGCAGGGGTTCATTCATTAGTCATTACCGTAAATCGAGTTTGAGATTTTAAAGTGGAAATGTTAAACCTTAGAAGCCTTTTTAAATCTCAAGATGCATTTCCTTCTGAGCAGGAAAAATCTCAGCAACAAAAGAGTGATCAAATTTACATTTTACATCTGTAGTGACTTAAAAAAAACTGTGCAGCTTACAGTGTTAGGGAACTGTTTGTTTTGTGTGTTAGTGAAGATGTACAGCTGTGTTGAGCTATTCCTTTGTAGTTGTTTTTTTTCTCAAGGCTCACTGTGTTTTGAATGCTTTCACTTCCATTACAACCTTGTAGTTAGATATCTACATTGGGATGAATATCTAAAGCTCTTCATTTGTTGACAATGTACAAATAGTAAAAACAGGGATGGTTTTAGTGTGTTTGAAGCAGAAAATGTGTGTGTGTGTGTGTGTGCGCGTGTGCGCGTGTGCGCGTGTGCGTGTGTGTGCGTGTGTGTGTGCATGTGTGTCTTTATGAATCCCAGCTGTATTTTAACTGTCTCAGGGTCAGGTCCTGAATGCCTTTTACATGATGTGTGCTGAGCTCATAAAGGTTTACTGTAATTTGTGTTTACATGCACACACACACACATACTGCCATTGTTTCAGAAAGCAATTAAACCATTCCCTCTCCTATTCTCTTATGCCCATAAGCATTAAGGTCATGTACTGTATGTGAGCATGTGAACTTCACGACCCGTATTCGAAAAACGTCCCACAGAAGGAGTTCTGATTTAGGATCTGTTTTGCCTTTTTTATATGATTACATGGACAGCGGGGACTGAATTTATAAGGAAGTGTATGGGAGATGTAGTACCCACTGTGACTATTAAAACCTACCCTAACCAGAAACCGTGGATAGATGGTGGCATTTGCGTGAAACTGAAAGCTCAAACAATTGCATTTAACCATGGCAAGCTGACTGGGAATATGGCAGAATATAAACAGTGTAGTTATTCACTCTGCAAGGCAATCAAACAAGCTAAACATCAGTATAGAGATAAAGTGGAGTCGCAATTCAACAGATCAGACACGAGACGTATGTGGTAGGGACTACAGACAATCACGGACTACAAAACGAAAACCAGCTAAATTGCCGAGACCGATGTCTTGCTTCCGGACAGGCTAAACACATTCTTCACACGCTCTGAGGATAACACAGTGCCACCGACGCGGCCTGCAACCAAGGACTGTGGGCTCTCCTTATCCGTGGCCGCCGTGAGTAAAACATTTAAACGTGTTAACCCTCGCAAGGCTGCTGGCCCAGACGGCATTCCTAGCCATGTCCTCAGAGCATGTGCATACCAGCTGGCTGGCGTGTTTACAGGCATATTCAATCTCTCCCTATCCCAGTCTACTGTCTCCACATGCTTCAAGATGGCCACCATTGTTCCTGTACCCCAGAAGGCAAAGGTAACTGAACTAAATGTCTACCGCCTGTAGCACTCACTTCTGTCATCATGAAGTGCTTTGAGAGACTAGTCAAGGATCATATCACCTCCACCTTACCTGACACCCTAGACTCACTTCAATTTGCTTACCACCCCAATAGATCCACAGACGATGCAATCACCATCACTCTGCACACTGCCCTATCCCATCTGGACAAGAGGAATGCCTTGGTAAGAATTATGTTTATTGACATAGCTCAGCATTCAAAACCCTCCAAGCTCATAATTAAGCTTGAGGCCTTGGGTTTGAACCCCTTCCTGTGCAACTGGGTCCTGGACTTCCTGACTGGCCGCCCCCAGGTGGTGAAGGTAGGAAACATCTCTACTCCGCTGATCCTCAACACTGGAGCCCAAAAGGGTGCGTGCTCAGCCCCCTCCTGTACTCCCTGTTCACCCATGACTGTGTGGCCAAGCACGCCTCCAACTCAATCATCAAGTTTGCAGACACAATAGCGGTAGTACATTTGATTACAGGGAGGAGGTGAGGGCTCTCGGAGTCTATTGCCTGGAAAACAACCTCTCATTCAACATCAATGAAACAAAGGATATGATCGTGGACTTCAGGAAACAGGGGGGTGCACCCTCTGCTATCTACATCGACAGGACCGCAGTAGAGAAGGTGGAAAGCTTTAAGTTCCTTGGCATAAACATCACTGACAAACTAAAATGGACCATCCACACAGACAGTGTGGTGAAGAAGGCGCAACAGAGCCTCTTCAACCTCAGGAGGTTAAAGAAATTTGGCTTGTCACCTAAAACCCTCACAACCTTTACAGATGCACAATTGAAAGCATCCTGTTGGGCTGTATCACCGTCTGGTACGGAAACGGCACCACCCGCAACCGCAAGGCTCTCCAGAGGGTGCTGCGGTCTGCCCAACGCATTACCGGGGGCAAACTACCCGCCCTCCAGGACACCTACAGCACCCGATGTCACAGGAAGGCCAAAAGGATAATCAAGGACATCAACCACCCGAGCCACTGCCTGTTCACCCCGCTATTATCCAGAAGGCGAGGTCAGTATAGGTGCATCAAAGCTGGGACCGAGAGACAGAAGCTGCTTTTCAATCTCAAGGTCATCAGACTGTTAAATAACCATCACTAGGACATTAGAGGCTGCTGCCCTATATACACAGACTTGAAATCACTGGCCACTTTAAGGAATGGAACACTAGTCACTTTAATAATGTTTACATATCTGGCATTCTCATCTCATATGTATATACTGTATTCTTTACTATTCTACTGTATCTTAGTCCGCTCCGCTCTGACATCGCTCGTCCATATGTGTATATAGTCTTAATTCATTTTTACTTAGATTTGTGTGTATTGGGTATATGTTGTGTAATTTGTTAGATATTACTTGTTAGATATTAATGCACTGTCGGAGCCAGATGCACAAGCATTTCGCTACACCCACAATAACATCTGCTAATCACGTGTATGTGGCCAATAAAATGTTATTTGATCATAGATCAGCACACCTACTCTGAGATGGTTGATACATACAGCCCCTGGGCTCATCACAGCAGTGGTTCCCATTAAGGACTATTGTATGGATGCGTCCCAAATGACACCCTATTCCCTACATAGTGCACAGCTTTTGACCGGAAGTAGTGCACTAGGGAATTGGGTGCCGTTTGGGACGCAACCATACAATAGTCCCTAATGGGAACCACTGCTGTGATGAGCCCAGGGGCCGTTGCTTTAGAGAGGGTAGTGTTAGGTAGGTTACTTAGTGATGTGCGATGTTTGTGGGGGGAGGCTTTCTATGCTCGGATTTCGAATGGAGTTTGTGCGCGTACTTGCATGCATACGTTTGTGTGTGTGTTGTGACGGAATGTTATGTCTTGTTGTGTCAAGAGTGGGAGGTAGATAGTTCTGTATGCTGGACTAGCCTCCTGGGACAACTTCACAGATGGTTCACGTTTCCTGTTGAACGCGCACACACACACACACACACACAGATGGTACATGTTCCTGCTGTTGAAGTTATATTCCTCTAAAGCAGGGGTTCTTAAAGGGTAACTCTCAGCCCCAATTTCAGCCTTTGCCCAACCCCTTCACTTAAAAATACAAACAATGCATTCAGGTGAGAAGTTGTGAGTGGGGGGAATTGCTCATACATTTTCATTTTGGAGGTGGGTTAATGTAGTTGCACCTGATCCCAACACTTTCTCACTAAAGCATACTTACCAGAAGTCCACTGGCACGCTCTGATAATCAAATGATGTGCATTGCGAGCAAATACAGTTCTGGACAGTTAACACACAGTGGTAAGGTGCCGAGTTCCTATTGCCACTATTCCAATTCCCCATTGGGTGCAAAATAAATATATGAAATGTGGACTCACATTTATCACAGTATTGTGTTGGGAAGAAAAGTGCAATCATTACCTTGAAAATGAAAATTAAGGGCTCAATTCAATCCAACCCGCATTGCAGTATTTACGCAGTAGCTCCTTTTCCAATGGTCAAATTAACTCACAGATTGGTCTTTGATACTGTATACAAACCTACAACTACTCCCAGGGGGACCCCTCTCACAGGTATGCTTTCACTTTTCAGAGTTAGAAATCTGTGGGCCTCTACATCACAATTTCAATGGTAGTTGAAACACTAGGGGCAAAAAGAGCTACATTTACAACTAAAATATATCACTTTTCAACAACTGTCAAAACGAAGACCAGAATTTACGTTTTTGACTATAACTAAGCTTAAAACATCTGGTTTTCAATTAACACGTTTTTTTTTCATGAAAGTTGCTCTTCAAACCTTTTCGGTTCGAGACCCAAATGAAACATTGACCGTCCTTCCGTGACCCAAATCATCCTACCTACGAGTGTGTGATTGTAGATGTATTCTCATAACTCACGACCCTCCTCT
The DNA here is from genome assembly GCF_013265735.2 of Oncorhynchus mykiss. Lineage (NCBI taxonomy): Eukaryota > Metazoa > Chordata > Actinopteri > Salmoniformes > Salmonidae > Oncorhynchus > Oncorhynchus mykiss. Next base: position 29,658,010 of record NC_048584.1, on the reverse strand, counting down.
CACATGTCCAGGGCACACTTTGGGTCCCAACCCATCTTTAAGAAACACTGCTCTAAAGTGCTCACTTCCAACGTTCCCTTCTAATGCCCTTCTTCGTCCAAGCAGAGGATAGGTTCCAAATAGTACCCCATTAGTACCCAAGTACTTTTGACCATGGCCAATAGGGCTCTGCTCAAAAGAATTTCACTTCTTGTAGGATCTTAATTTGATCCAGTTTTCTACAGCAGGAAAATAATACTGCAGCAACAGGAAATGTGAATGATTATGTGGATTATTGTTAATGGAACATTTTTGTAGGGGGTGATACATTTTTCGTTAAAGCAAATCAAGTCTGACATTTTAAAGATTCAATTACAAACTTTGGAAGCCTTTTTAAACCTTGAATACAATACAAGTTTGCAAATTCTCAGCAACAGAAGAGTGATCAAATTAAGATCCTACAACTGTACGGAATCGGGTGCCATTTGGGACAGAGTTTTGTTTGTTTATCTTGCTATGGTAAAACAGTTACAGCAGCACCCATGATATTTAACATCAACTAGAGGTCAGAACGTATCTTATATTTATCTTTAATGCTCCTTGTTGTCACAACAAATATCACAGACACAAAAGCCCAGTGGTTTGAAAGGAGGAGAAACGTGCATATCAACTTGAGAGAGACTATTGCTTTTCATTTGAACTATTGATCAATGAGTATGGAGTATGTTAGTTTTCTTATCATCATTTAAAAGATGACCTGTCATGTACAGTAACATTAGCCATTATGTACACTAGGATAACTAAATGTCATGTATGGACATTAAACCTATCAGCTATAAAGATAAGCACTGGAAATACCAGCTAAAATGGGATGGCATCGCATTTCGACAGGAGTGTGTGTGTTGGCATGACATCTATCCAGTGAAAAATCCGTTGTTCGTCAGTATGATTTGTTTGGTGAAAACAAAGTGCTTCTGTACACAGAGTCATACATCAAGAATGAGAACCCATCCGTGAATTATTATGGGGTTCAAGTTGGTGCGTAAACCTGGAGTGTGATCTGAGAAATGTTTCCACCTCTACTTCTAACACCATGCCAGAGTAGACTCAGCTATTCTCTCCTGGCTGAGTCTACTGAAGTAGAAGGGTAGAGTAAGGGTCTGTGTCAGGGATGGTGCCTAATATAACTTTTAACATTCAAACTAATATCTGGAAGGAAAAAATGTTTGGTGGCTGATGTTGAAAGGTATGATTATTGTCAATCCATTTAGCAGTATTGGCAAGTCATGATAAAAGCCTGCTTCACTCGTAGACTTTCATTTTGAGAAGAGGAACATCTCCTTCTCTTCTTTCTCGTCCACCACTACCACACTATTATCCCTTCAAGCTTCCCCACCAATCATGTCCTTTCCTTTAGGGACTGTATTATATTGGTTCCATATGAGGATTGGGACCAGCTGAAGCCTGTCCTAGCCTCACCAGTAACCTGTAGCAGACCTGGCTTCAAATACTATTTGAAATCATTTGAAATACTTTAGTTTGGCTTGATTGAGCTTGCCTGGCTGATGGAACCAATAGACATGTTAAAAAGGTGCAAATCCCTCACATCTGGCATACTGAGGCAGGCTGAAGGAAATATTGAAAGTACTTAAAATATTCAAAATAGTATTTGAACCCAGGTCTGGCCTGGGTAGATATCTGGTAAAGAACTTAAGACTGGCCTGGGCCAGGTCAGGAATGGTCTGACTCTTGCCTCACTCCTCTGGGAGGCAATGGGAAGACGAAGCCAGATAAGATGCTTAACTAACGTATGTCCCCCATATGTGCAAGTTGTTAACGGAAATACTTGTCATGAGATATTTCAAATAGTGTCGATCTTCTTTAGCACCTCAGAGGGAGTGAGTCCCATGAATCACTCAGTTTATTTCCACTAACCCCATTCACAAGATCACCGTGGAGATATTTACTTCTTCAGTTTCTCCAGCTGTTCTTGTAGGTTTGTTTTAACCAATATTAAGCCTACTCCTGGAATATGAAGTGCTTTCAATGTTGAATCTCCATTAAGCATGATTTTAAGCATGTTGAATCTGGTCTGGAAACCCATCTCGTAAAGATGTATTTGAATTGAAACCAGTTACTACTATTCATTAGAAACGAGCTGAATTGTAGGCCAGAAATAAATAATATATCAACTCAAATATGCAATTCCCTTGCTCTGCCCTTTAAAGGCTTTAAGGGAAGTTGTGTGTGTGTGTGTGTGTGTGATAGGGAGAGAGCGAGAGAGGATCAGAGCTTTGAAAAGGCTGACATCATCCTCCCCGCACCCACTGTGACGGAGAGAGGGAGAGTGAGAACATGAAGGGGAGGCTTGGGGTGCTGCCATCTTGCTGATCAGATATGCATGTGAGCAGTGGCGGTTCTAGCTTGTATGGCTCCCTGGGCAAACCCCGCCCCCCCCCCAACAATATGTCTGTGAAACTATGTACTCACAGTATTATGAATGAATTGTGGTTTATTTGGTAGCATTTCGTAGTGTGACTGATTTGACTAATTGCGTTAGTACTGTACAAAGTTAGAGGTGCGCTGTTTGATAGATTCCCCCACTCCCCCTACCTTGGGCTTCTAGTGGGGAGACGTGAGGTCAACCTACCCCCCTCCCCATCTTGTACTTCTGAGTGGGAAACTTTTGCAGGCAGTAGCCTGCCTAGTTTACAAACTAGAATCAGGGTGCCTACTCCGACAAGGTTAATTGTCCCACACGGTGACCTGATATCATTGACGTGATGTGCAAATGAGCGATAGAAAACAGATCACACAAATGCCACCTTTCAGATTTTTTGGGGCGGGTGCTCCGTGCCGCCCTCAGCGGCTGCCCATGTCGCCTATACCTAAATCCACCACTGCATGTGAGTGAGTGTGTGAGAGAAGTTCCCGGGCTTAGGCTGCTGTGCCTGTGTGGGTAAATAGTTCCGGTATAACAATTCTTAAACTACAGTAAAGAGTAGCAAATTGTCAGTATCCTAAGTAGTCATTTTGTCCAGTGTTATCAAACTGAAAACAAAAATAAAGCTATATATACTGCCTGAGAATTGCTCCCAGGTTGATTGAAATGCCATGAAACATAGTCAAATTACAAGTAGTTTATAGTTATAGGAGCCCCTGCCCAGTCATGTGAATTCTATAGATAAGGGCCTAATGAATTTATTTCAATTGACTGATTTCCTTATATGAACTGTAACTCAGTAAAATAGTTGAAATTGTTACATGTTGCGTTTGTTTTTGTTCAGTATATATTGTAAGTAGGCCTATATTGTAAACAACTGGATGGTAGATCAACTTGTCAGATGACGAAGAAAGGTAGTTTAAGTGACAAAAATCCAAATGACAACTAAACACAGAGTAGTGCCTGATGTTGAGCTAGGGGACATGGACCCTGGTTTATTGGCAATGTATCCTCCCTCCCTCCCTCTCACTCACTCAAACGGTCTCTTTCTCTCGCTCTCTCTCCTCCTTTCAATCTCTTGCTGGGGATAAACGTGAACCGGTATGTCACATGAACCCCTCTATCTTTAAACTCTCTCTCTGTTTTATGACTGTGTATTTATGAGTTGAAGCTTTCCTTGATGACTGTCGTAACTTTTTATTCTAATAATATGTTCTAAAGAACAGAAACTCGTTCTAAAGAACAGAAACTCATTCTATAGATCAGAAACTCATTCTATAGAACAGAAACTCATTCTATAGAACAGAAACTCGTTCTATACAACAGAAACTCATTCTAAAGAACAGAAACTCATTCTATAGATCAGAAACTCATTCTATAGAACAGAAACTCATTCTATACAACAGAAACTCATTCTAAAGAACAGAAACTCATTCTATAGATCAGAAACTCATTCTATAGAACAGAAACTCATTCTAAAGAACAGAAACTCATTCTATAGATCAGAAACTCATTCTATAGAACAGAAACTCATTCTATAGAACAGAAACTCGTTCTAAAGAACAGAAACTCATTCTAAAGAACAGAAACTCATTCTATAGATCAGAAACTCGTTCTAAAGAACAGAAACTCATTCTAAAGAACAGAAACTCATTCTATAGAACAGAAACTCATTCTATAGAACAGAAACTCATTCTAAAGAACAGAAACTCATTCTATAGAACAGAAACTCGTTCTAAAGAACAGAAACTCATTCTAAAGAACAGAAACTCATTCTATAGAACAGAAACTCATTCTATAGAACAGAAACTCATTCTAAAGAACAGAAACTCATTCTATAGAACAGAAACTCGTTCTAAAGAACAGAAACTCATTCTAAAGAACAGAAACTCATTCTATAGAACAGAAACTCATTCTATAGAACAGAAACTCGTTCTAAAGAACAGAAACTCATTCTAAAGAACAGAAACTCATTCTATAGAACAGAAACTCGTTCTAAAGAACAGAAACTCATTCTATAGATCAGAAACTCATTCTAAAGAACAGAAACTCATTCTATAGAACAGAAACTCATTCTATAGAACAGAAACTCATTCTATAGAACAGAAACTCATTCTATAGAACAGAAACTCATTCTATAGAACAGAAACTCGTTCTAAAGAACAGAAACTCGTTCTAAAGAACAGAAACTCGTTCTAAAGAACAGAAACTCGTTCTATAGAACAGAAACTCATTCTATAGAACAGAAACTCATTCTATAGAACAGAAACTCATTCTATAGATCAGAAACTCATTCTATAGAACAGAAACTCGTTCTATAGAACAGAAACTCATTCTAAAGAACAGAAACTCGTTCTATAGAACAGAAACTCATTCTATAGAACAGAAACTCGTTCTAAAGAACAGAAACTCGTTCTAAAGAACAGAAACTCATTCTATAGAACAGAAACTCATTCTATAGATCAGAAACTCATTCTATAGAACAGAAACTAATTCTATAGAACAGAAACTCGTTCTAAAGAACAGAAACGGATTCTATAGAACAGAAACGGATTCTATAGAACAGAAACGGATTCTATAGAACAGAAACTCATTCTATACAACAGAAACTCATTCTAAAGAACAGAAACTCATTCTAAGAACAGAAACTCATTCTAAGAACAGAAACTCATTCTAAGAACAGAAACTCATTCTAAGAACAGAAACTCATTCTAAAGAACAGAAACTCATTCTATAGAACAGAAACTCATTCTAAGAACAGAAACTCATTCTAAGAACAGAAACTCATTCTAAGAACAGAAACTCATTCTAAAGAACAGAAACTCATTCTAAAGAACAGAAACTCATTCTATAGAACAGAAACTAATTCTATAGAACAGAAAGTAATTCTAAAGAACAAACTCTAAAGAACAGAATCTCATTATATAGAACAGAATCTCATTATATAGAACAGAATCTCATTATATAGAACAGAAACTCATTCTATAGAACAGAAACTCATTCTTAAGAACATAAACTCTAAAGAACAGAAACTCATTCTATAGAACAGAAACTCATTCTCAAGAACATAAACTCATTCTCCATCAGTGCTTGTGTTCCGTCCGATGTGAAAAAGCACAATTGAACAAAACAGACCCTCCCTGAGGCGTCTGAGTACAAACGAGTGTTGGTTCATACAATGGCAGCCTTTCATTATAGAGTGACCTGTTGCCATGCTGTCTCTCGTGTGTGTGTGTGCAGCGCTGTGACCGGTGTGTGTGCCCTTGGTGTGTATGTGTGTTAGTGTGTGTCTGTGACCGGTACCTGTATGTAAGGACCAGTTGTTGTGTGGGTACATTCCATTGACACAATTAAAGGCAACAGTCTGTTAACGCCCAGTAGGTCTCAGTTTCAGTTGGAGCTCAGTAACTCCTGTGTTCTATAAATACAGGAGTTAACAGCAGCACTGGGAGGGAGCTGGAGCTGGGGTGGGAGGCTGGAGTAGTGGACTATGTAGGGTTGGGGAGCTGGGTTTGAAAGGCTGTGGTAGGAGGCTGGGGGGTCGGGGTGAGGTAGGAGCCTGGAACTAGGGCTGGGGGGGGGGGGGGGGGGGGGGGGCTTGGGAGGCAGGGGTCGAGGTGGGGTGGTATGGCAAACAGTAATAACTGCCTGATAAAAGCTTGGGCCAAAGAAGGCTTACCAATGACCTCCACTGTTTCCTAATATAAAGGGGGATGTGATGTGAGTCCTGCTGCTCTTTCTCAGAATCCAGCCAGGCAAAGTTCTGTTCCTGACTCTGGGTTTGGGAAGTGGTTCCATTCCAAATGGCACCCTATTCCCTATATAGTGCACTACTTTTGACCAGGTCTTATAGTAGTGTACTATACTGTATAAGGAAGAAGGTGCCATTTGGGACCCAGGCTCTGTCTCCGTCTCCCACAATAAAACAGTCTCTGTTTGACAAGATCTAGTGGAAAGACCTCTAAACTAGTCTAAGTTGTTGTTTAATGAAGGTCCTAATGGCTACCAGGGACTACAACTCTTTATTTCCCTACTTACTTAAAGGGCATTTAGAATTCCAAGAGTTCACACAACAAACACTAGTTGTGTTGAATGTTTTGCAACAACTCCATTTAAGTCCTTTAGTGTTGGAGTGCTGGGCTGCAGCTGAATGTGGGGACACTGGCCTGTGGCTGACTGGTCCCTGGAGGTAGGTTCACTCAGAGGCCACTGGACAGGGGCTATTTGAAGCATTTAGCTCTAAACACCACTGGGAATTTGAAAGGCCAGCCCCTCTCTCAAACAGTACACGACCTGTGTGCGTGTTTATGCGTGTGTGTGTGTTTATGCCTGCATGCGTGTTTATGCCTGCGTGCGTGTTTATGCCTGCGTGCTGGGGTTTATGCCTGCGTGCTGGGGTTTATGCCTGCGTGCTGGGGTTTATGCCTGCGTGCGGGTTTATGCCTGCGTGCGGGTTTATGCCTGCATGCGTGTTTATGCCTGCGTGCTGGGGTTTATGCCTGTGTGTGTGTTTATGCCTGCGTGCTGGGGTTTATGCCTGTGTGTGTGTTTATGCCTGCGTGCTGGGGTTTATGCCTGCGTGCTGGGGTTTATGCCTGCGTGCTGGGGTTTATGCCTGCGTGCTGGGGTTTATGCCTGCGTGCTGCGGTTTATGCCTGCGTGCTGGGTGTTTATGCCTGCGTGCTGGGGTTTATGCCTGCGTGCTGGGGTTTATGCCTGCGTGCGTATTTATGCCTGCGTGCGTGTTTATGCGTGTGTGTTTATGCCTGCGTGCGTTTTTATGCCTGCGTGCGTGTTTACGCGTGTGTGTGTGTGTTTATGCCTGCGTGCGTGTTTATGCCTGCATGCGTGTTTATGCGTGTGCATACACTACTGTTCAAAGGTTTGGAGTCATTTAGAAATGTCCTTGTTTAAAAAAATTGTCCATTAAAATAACATCACTTTGATCAGAAATACAGTGTAGACATTGTTAATGTTATAGATGAAGAGGTGACTCAGGGATGCTGGCCTACTAGGCAGAGTTCCTCTGTCCAGTGTCTGTGTTCTTTTGCCCATCTTAATCTTTTCTTTTTACTGGCCAGTCTGAGATACTGCTTTTTCTTTGCAACTCTGCCTAGTAGGCCAGCATTCCTGAGTCACCTCTTCATCTACAACCTTACCAATGTCTACACTGTATTTCTGATCAATTTGATGTTATTTTAATGGACAAAAAGTGCTTTTCTTTCAAAAACAAGGACATTTCTTAGTGACCCCAAACTTTTGAACGGTAGTGTACGTCCATGCTGTGTGTTTCAAGTTCTGATGTCACGTGAACAAGTACAGGGAAATGCCTTTCTTCCAAGCTCTAACCCCAATAATGCAGTAATCAATAACTCTAACCCCAATAATGCAGTAATCAATAACAGTGTAATACTAAAAATAACTTAAGGTAGAGCAAAAAGACGTGAGGAAGTACGTAACCGTAGTACATACAGGGTCAGTTCCAGTTCCAGTGGAGTGAGAGGGGTAGATATGTACAGGGGTAAGGTGGCATCAGGATATATGATAAACAGAGTAGTAGCAGCGTATATGATGATTGTATGTGAGTGGGTGCATGAGTGTAGAGTCAGTATAAATGTGTGTGCGTGTGTGTGTTGTATTGTCAGTGTGTAGAGTCCTGTGAGGGTGCATAGAGACAGTGCAAAAATGTAAATAAATAAAATAGAAGGATCAACTCAGATGTAGCCCAGGCCAAACCTTTTCAACCTCCTGAGGCGGAGGTTCTTCCCGAATATGCACGTATGAGGGCCATTTTAAGTCCTTAGTGATTTGGACACCAAGGAACTTGAAGCTCCACTTCAGCCTCCTCGATGGGGAGGTGCTCGTCCCCATTGTTTAGTATATGGAAGGTTGGGAACCAAACCCATCAAATTACACTGAACAAAAATATAAACACAACATGTGAAGAGTTCGTCGAATGTTTCATGAGCTAAAATAAAAGATCCCAGGGATTCTCTGATTTTGTGCACAAATTTGTTTACATCCATTTTAGTGAGCATTTCTTCTTTACCAAGATAATCCATCCACCTGACAGGTGTGGAATATCAAGAAGTTGATTTAAACGGCATGATCATTACACAGGTGCACCTCGTGATGGGGACAATAAAAGGCCACTCTAAAATGAGCAGTTTTGTCACATAACAAAATGCCACAGATTTCTCAAGTTTCGAGGGAGCATTCAATTGGCATGCTGACTGCAGTTATGCCCACCAGAGCTGTTGCCAGAGAATTGAATATTAATTTAACATAAGCTGCCTCCAAAGTCGTTTTAAAGAATTTGGCAGTATGTCTAACCGGCCTCACAACCGCAGACCACGTGTATGGCGTCGTGTGGGAGAGCGGTTTGCTGATGTCAACGTTGTGAACAGATGTCAGCGTTTCCGCCGCCATCACCTCGTATCGCAAGGATCTGTACACAATTCCTGGAAGCTGAAAATGTCCCAGTTCCTCCATGGCCTGCATACTCACCAGACGTTTCACCCGTTGGCATGTTTGGGATGCTTTGGATTGATGTGTACGACAGCGTGTTCCAGTTGAGAAGGAGATGTGTTGTGTTGCATGAGACAAATGGTGGTAACACCAGATACTGACTGGTTTTGTGTTCCACACCCCTACTTTTTTAAAAAAGGTATTTGTCTTGTGAAATCCATAGATTAGGGCTTAATTCATTTAAATGGAATGATTTCCCTATATGAACTGTAACTTAGTAAAATCTTAGATATTGTTTGTTGTATGTTGCCTTTATTTTTGTTCAGTATATATTCAATGATATATGTGTTCTGTTTAATGTGACATTTAACAAAGAAATACTTCAATCATACAGTACAATGACATAATTAGCAAACTTATTCAATGACAAACAGTAAAGCAGATAAAGCACAGTAAGAAGACTGCATATCTTGGTATATTTCTGTCTGTGCGTTACTAGAAGCTTGACAAAGTAAGCTATACTACTAAGAGGATAATTCACAAAACCTTTTTGTGAATTTTACAATTTGACTCATGGCGATCATGGGGACGGGCTGCAGTATTGTATCCCTCTCATGGAGGAATAAGCTCTGTAACCAGGCCTGTTTCTGTTGATTATAGTATCCCTCCCCATGGAGGAATAAGCCCTGTAACCAGGCCTGTTTCTGTTGATTATTGTATCCCTCCCCATGGAGGAATAAGCCCTGTAACCAGGCCTGTTTCTGTTGATTATTGTATCCCTCCCCATGGAGGAATAAGCCCTGTAACCAGGCCTGTTTCTGTTGATTATTGTATCCCTCCCATGGAGGAATAAGCCCTATAACCAGGCCTGTTTCTGTTGATTATTGTATCCCTCCCCATGGAGGAATAAGCCCTGTAACCAGGCCTGTTTCTGTTGATTATAGTATCCCTCCCCATGGAGGAATAAGCCCTGTAACCAGGCCTGTTTCTGTTGATTATTGTATCCCTCCCATGGAGGAATAAGCCCTATAACCAGGCCTGTTTCTGTTGATTATTGTATCCCTCCCCATGGAGGAATAAGCCCTGTAACCAGGCCTGTTTCTGTTGATTATTGTATCCCTCCCCATGGAGGAATAAGCCCTGTAACCAGGCCTGTTTCTGTTGATTATTGTATCCCTCCCCATGGAGGAATAAGCCCTGTAACCAGGCCTGTTTCTGTTGATTATTGTATCCCTCCCATGGAGGAATAAGCCCTGTAACCAGGCCTGTTTCTGTTGATTATTGTATCCCTCCCCATGGAGGAATAAGCCCTGTAACCAGGCCTGTTTCTGTTGATTATTGTATCCCTCCCATGGAGGAATAAGCCCTGTAACCAGGCCTGTTTCTGTTGATTATTGTATCCCTCCCATGGAGGAATAAGCCCTGTAACCAGGCCTGTTTCTGTTGATTATTGTATCCCTCCCCATGGAGGAATAAGCTCTGTAACCAGGCCTGTTTCTGTTGATTATAGTATCCCTCCCCATGGAGGAATAAGCCCTGTAACCAGGCCTGTTTCTGTTGATTATTGTATCCCTCCCCATGGAGGAATAAGCCCTGCAACCAGGCCAGTTTCTGTTGATTATAGTATCCCTCCCCATGGAGGAATAAGCCCTGTAACCAGGCCTGTTTCTGTTGATTATTGTATCCCTCCCCATGGAGGAATAAGCCCTGCAACCAGGCCTGTTTCTGTTGATTATAGTATCCCTCCCCATGGAGGAATAAGCCCTGTAACCAGGCCTGTTTCTGTTGATTATTGTATCCCTCCCCATGGAGGAATAAGCCCTGCAACCAGGCCTGTTTCTGTTGATTATTGTATCCCTCCCCATGGAGGAATAAGCCCTGTAACCAGGCCTGTTTCTGTCCATTCATGTCCTACTCATTATAACACTGTTCCTCTTTCCTGCCATAACTCTCTCAAGTTGCTAGGTAGCAGACAGTCACCTCTCCACAGAGGATGTCAGTGTGTGTGTGTTTCAGTATGTGTGGGCTAATGTGTTAATCCAACCAGACAGAACTTCAGCCCTCCTAAATGACCTGAAGAGGATGGGGGTGGGTGGGTTGACGAACAGTGTAAAATGGAGCGATAAAAGAATGGAAATTGAGAGAGAGACGGATGGAGAGAGATGGAGAGAGAGACCCCCCACCGGAAAGAAAAAGAAAGTGAACCCATCTGTGTTTACATAAGGGGTTTGGCTCCAAGCTGCCAGACACTAGTATGGGGCAAAGATAAACACTTGTTTTCTGTTAAGCCTCAGCTTGTGATAGTTTTCCCGGTCTGTTGGTAGTACGAGACAGGACGATGGAGCCAAACCCATCACCATCAGAGAGTCTCTAGCTCTTCAAAGAACAGAGTGAGTGAAGTGTAATGGACAGGAGAGATAGATGAAAGAAAAGCGAGAAAGATGTAATTTTCTCGTGTCCCCTTTCCAACAGTATTCTCTAATGAGGATGTAGGGTTTGATCATATTGAGGAGCTTTTTGTTTCCAAGTCCCGTGCCAAAAGGAACACTTTCTCTATGGTTCTCTCAGGTTGTGTGGCCTCACAGTGAAAAAGATAGTGTAGAGCACAGGCCAATGCAATGCCAGGTGTTTATTATGAAATGTATTACATTTTACCTTCTTCACACTACTGAGCTGAGCTGAGCTGAGCTGAGCTGGGCTGAGCTGTACTGGGCTGAGCTGAGCTGGGCTGGGCTGGGCTGGGCTGAGCTGTACTGGGCTGAGCTGAGCTGTACTGAGCTGAGCTGAGCTGTACTGAGCTGGGCTGAGCTGTACTGGGCTGAGCTGAGCTGTACTGAGCTGAGCTGTGCTGAGCTGGGCTGAGCTGAGCTGTACTGAGCTGAGCTGAGCTGAGCTGAGCTGTACTGAGCTGAGCTGAGCTGAGCTGTACTGAGCTGGGCTGAGCTGTGCTGAGCTGAGCTGAGCTGGGCTGAGCTGTACTGGGCTGAGCTGAGCTGTACTGAGCTGAGCTGAGCTGAGCTGGGCTGAGCTGTACTGAGCTGAGCTGGGCTGAGCTGTACTGGGCTGAGCTGTACTGGGCTGTACTGGGCTGAGCTGTACTGGGCTGAGCTGTACTGGGCTGAGCTGTACTGGGCTGCTCTGGTTACGCATCCACCACAGTTGCTGGATCCAAGCAGAAAAGGAGAATGTGTGGAGAAAATATCTGAGCCAGAACAGTTCAGGTTGGCATAAGTGTTTTTTTGAACCTAGGATCCAGTCCGGATGTTTGGGTGGCTCTGTCCATGTTGAGATTGCTAGAGAGCAGGAGGAAACTATTTTAAAACCACTCAGGTTCAGATGGTAACATAAGAGCATTTAAGATTTGGTTCTGGATTCCGAGATTACATTGTGTTTGAACAGCCATTTTGTTTCTCTCTGTCTCTCTGCAGAAGGACGTGAAAGACGTGTTCACAGCCATCACCTTTGAAGTGGCCTACACCCTGGGGAAGCATGTGGTGGATGGACATCTTGACAATGACCTGCCTGCTCTCACACCTGTACTACGCTGGAAGAAAGGAGACAAGATAGCAGCAAAGAATGAGGTAACATTCTACAGTTGTTGTGTTGCCTGAATGTACGTTGAATGAGGTAACAGGCTTCAGTTGTTGTGTTTCCTGTATGTACGTTGAATGAGGTAACAGGCTTCAGTTGTTGTGTTGCCTGTATGTACGTTGAATGAGGAAACAGGCTTCAGTTGTTGTGTTGCCTGTATGTACGTTGAATGAGGAAACAGGCTTCAGTTGTTGTTGCCTGTATGTACGTTGAATGAGGAAACAGGCTTCAGTTGTTGTGTTGCCTGTATGTACGTTGAATGAGGAAACAGGCTTCAGTTGTGTTGCCTGTATGTACGTTGAATGAGGAAACAGGCTTCAGTTGTTGTGTTGCCTGTATGTACGTTGAATGAGGAAACAGGCTTCAGTTGTTGTGTTGCCTGTATGTACGTTGAATGAGGAAACAGGCTTCAGTTGTTGTGTTGCCTGTATGTACGTTGAATGAGGAAACAGGCTTCAGTTGTTGTGTTGCCTGTATGTACGTTGAATGAGGAAACAGGCTTCAGTTGTTGTGTTGCCTGTATGTACGTTGAATGAGGAAACAGGCTTCAGTTGTTGTGTTGCCTGTATGTACGTTGAATGAGGAAACAGGCTTCAGTTGTTGTGTTGCCTGTATGTACGTTGAATGAGGTAACAGGCTTCAGTTGTTGTGTTGCCTGTATGTACGTTGAATGAGGTAACAGGCTTCAGTTGTTGTGTTGCCTGTATGTACGTTGAATGAGGAAACAGGCTTCAGTTGTTGTGTTGCCTGTATGTACGTTGAATGAGGAAACAGGCTTCAGTTGTTGTGTTGCCTGTATGTACGTTGAATGAGGAAACAGGCTTCAGTTGTGTTGCCTGTATGTACGTTGAATGAGGAAACAGGCTTCAGTTGTTGTGTTGCATGTATGTACGTTGAATGAGGAAACAGGCTTCAGTTGTGTTCCTGTATGTACGTTGAATGAGGAAACAGGCTTCAGTTGTGTTGCCAGTATGCAGTGGTGGAAAAAGTACCCAAATGTCAACCTTGAGTAAAAGATACCTTAACAAAAAATTATTAAATTAAAAGTGAAAGTTGCCCAGTAAAATACTACATGAGTAGTAGTATGTATTTGGTTAATGTCTAATGTATTTGGTTTCAAATATATATATATATATATTTTACCCTTATTTAAATAGGCAAGTCAATTAAGAACAAATTTTTATTTTCAATGATGGCCTAGGAACAGTGGGTTAACTGCCTTGTTCTGGTGCAGAACGACAGATTTTTACCTTGTCAGCTCAGGGATTCGATCTTACAATCTTTCGGTTACAAGTCCAATGCTCTAACCACTAGGCTACCTGCCACCACATAGTTAACTATATACTTAACTATCAAAAGTAAATGTAATTGCTCAAATATACTTAAGCATCAACAGTAAAAGTCTAAATTCTTTCAAATTCCTTAGATTAAGCAAACCAGATGTGTAACGTTCTTGTAACGTTCTTGGTGTAGTGGGTGCGAAGTACTCAGACGAAAGTACTCTGAAATCAGAGTAGATATTCATAACAAATTTACCAGCTACGTCTATCAGCAGATGTCGCAGTGACATCATGAACATTCTATTGAAATATTCTATTGAAATATTTACTTGGATATTGGAGTCTTTTTTTAAGATATGTAGCTAGCTAAACAATGGACCATAATCACAACTCATGACGTTATTACCCTGCATGAATCTGCAGGTCGCTAACCAACCAGGTTCAATGTTAGCTAGCTAACATTATGCTAAACTAGTAAAGCAAATGGCTCTGAGATATGTATAATATTACTACACAGATCATGCATGTCACATTGGCTAGCGAGCCAGCCAGCTAATGTTCGCTAACTAGTTAACAGTACACTAACTTGAAATTAAATGTCTTCCTGACACGTATAATATCTGAACATTTTGCTAGCTAGACTATCTAAACCGTTATACATGGATGTAGGCTTCTCCCTATCACGGATGCCGAGGTTGCCCTTAGTTTGAAGATGTAAACCTGAGACAGGTGTTTTCTCCATCTCCTTAACTATCATACTCTACTTCCACTGATTTCAAAACTTGGTCCTCCAGAAAGTGGAGAGCAACACTTATGCAGCTCTACTACGTGATATCTTTCTAAAAAAGCCACGTTAGAAAGGGTTACCTACACATACTGACCAGCTCAAATAAACAGAAGCATGCTACATAGCAGACCAATCCGAACACATCTCTCAGCATGTCCAACTCACTCATTATCTAAGCCAATCATGGCTAGCGGGAAGGTTGCTGACTTTTTCTGTGGCTAAACCAGCAAGGCTCATAGTTTAACGATTTTATTCATATTGACAGATGGCATACAAGTTTGATATTAAGGCACATGAAAGTTCACATGTTACAGAAGGCATTTTGAACAAACAAAAAACATTTTTTCATTTTTTTTCTTTTTAAAGTTTAAGTTCAAATGGCACGCAACATCCACCTAGTTTCCTGAAACAAATCACAAATGTTTGAATTAGACCATTTTCATGTCCTGCTAAGCATTCAAAATGTAACGAGTAATTTTGGGTGTCAGGGAAAATGTATGGAGCAAAAAGTAAAATATTTTCTTTAGGAATGTAGTGAAGTAAAAGTAAAGTACAGATAACCCCAAAAATGACTTAAGTAGTACTTTCAAGTATTTTCACTTAAGTACTTAACACCACTACCTATATGTCTGTTGTTGAGATAACAGGCTACAGTTGTTGTGTTGCCTATATGTAGGTTGAATGAGGTAACAGTTGTTGTGTTGCCTATATGTAGGTTGAATGAGGTAACAGTTGTTGTGTTGCCTATATGTAGGTTGAATGAGGTAACAGTTGTTGTGTTGCCTATATGTAGGTTGAATGAGGTAACAGTTGTTGTGTTGCCTATATGTAGGTTGAATGAGGTAACAGTTGTTGTGTTGCCTATATGTAGGTTGAATGAGGTAACAGTTGTTGTGTTGCCTATATGTAGGTTGAATGAGGTAACAGTTGTTGTGTTGCCTATATGTAGGTTGAATGAGGTAACAGTTGTTGTGTTGCCTATATGTAGGTTGAATGAGGTAACAGTTGTTGTGTTGCCTATACGTAGGTTGAAATACTCACACACAACATAATGTAGTGACAACAACTAGCAACCTTACTAAGAGTTTTGGTGTAACAGCTAAGGTGTTTGATTGACAGTCGCTGGACCCAAATTTGAGTCCAGGTCTGATTTACCCCCCGAAATCACTCCAATACCATTGTTTTATTCTGGATCAAAATGGAGCTTAGGTAGTAGTGGGAGTGGCGGAGGCGTGGCAGTGGTTGGAGCCAAGACTTTTCAATGCTGAAAAATCACTGAGTCTATCAGAGTTTAATTTAAATATACAGTATATTAATTTCCTTTAAGTTGTAGGGATATTTTAAGAATCCATCCTCTAACCCTGGTACCTGAAAGCAAAGTCATGTCTTCCTCTGTATCAGCAGAAGAATGTCAAAGAAATAACCTCAAATGATCGTTATAACGAGGTGGTTTCAGTTACCACTTGGTGTTACCACTGTGTTTTCTTTCCTTGAAAGAAATTTGGAAGGTTGATGAATTTATTTATTTTTCTAGCACCCACCCCTCCTCTACCCCCACCACCCCTCCTCTACCCCCACCACCCCTCTACCACCACCACCCCTCCTCTACCCCCACCCGCCCTCCTCTACCCCACCCAACCTCCTCTACCCCCACCCAGCCCTCCTCTACACCACCATCCCTCCTCTACCCCCACCATCTCTCCTCTACCCCCACCCAGCCCTCCTCTACCCCCACCCAGCCCTCCTCTACCCACACCACCCCTCCTCTACCCCCATCCGCCCTCCTCTACCCCCACCCAGCCCTCCTCTACACCCACCCCTCCTCTACCACCAACCACCCCTCCTCTACCCCACTCACCCCTCCTCTACCCCCACCCACCCCTCCTCTACCCCACCCACCCTTTTCTACCCCCACCCACCCATCCTCTACCCCACCACCCCTCCTCTACCCCCACCCACCTCTACCCCACCACCCCTCCTCTACCCCCACTCACCCTCCTCTTTCCCCACCCCTCCTCTACCCCACCCGCTCTCCTCTACCACCACCCACCCCTCCTCTACCCCACCCACCCCTCCTCTACCCCTACCCGCCCTCCTCTACCCCCACCCAGCCCTCTTCTACACCCACCCCTCCTCTACCCCGACCCACCCCTCCTCTTCCCCACCCACCCCTCCTCTACCCCACCCACCCCTCCTCGACTCCCACCCACCCTCCTCTACCCCCACCCACCCCTCCTCTACCCCACCCACCCCTCCTCTACCCCCACCCACCCCTCCTCTACCCCCACCCACCCCTCCTCTACCCCCACCCACCTCTCCTCTACCCCCACCCACCCCTCCTCTACCCCCACTCACCCCTCCTCTACCCCACCCACCCCTCCTCTTCGCCACCCACCCCTCCTCTACCCCCACCCCTCCTCTACCCCACCACCCCTCCTCTACCCCCACCCAACCCTCCTCTACCAACATTTAAATAATCATCCCTCTACTCCCATTTCCACCACTTGTGCTCATTAAAAAGTGGAGAATTAGCAACTTTTTGCATCTTTCAATACTTACAGAACTATTTGTGTGGACTTTCATGGGCTGCAACTGCACTGTACTGTCTGTCTGCATCCCAAATCGCTCCCTTTCCCCCCTTAAAAGTAGTCAAAAGCAATGCACTCCATAAGGAGTAGGGTTCTATTTGGGGCTCAGACTGTATTTCAGTTTCTTCAGACCAAGCGAATGGACAGCGCTGTTCTGGATGACAGACTGAATTTTTTATTTATTTAAATCTGTTAATATAAAGCAAGTGATTCTTGGAGACTAGCCATCCTGTAGCCACACGCGCACACACACACACACACACACACACACACACACACACACACACACACACACACGACCGTCGGCGCTGCAATGGCAGTTCACCAGTCAGTCGATTTATCCCACATTAACCACAACACAACACTGCCCTCTAGTTTGTGTGTGTACGTACGCGTGTTCAGACCGGAACTGTGAGGCCTCTCTCTCTCTCACTCCCTTTCTCACTCCCTCAATATCCTCTCGATCTCTCTCACTCCCTCTCTCTGTTATGTTTCCTCTTCTAGACATGGTTTGAGAAGAACTGCCTGTCTGATGACTGTGCTGCTGACCTGAGACTCCATGGGAAACTGCTGCTTTCTGGGTAAAGAACACAGACAGACAGACAGAGTCTGTTCCTCTGTTTGGCCACTCACTTCGTTGATATTGTGTGGATGGGTGTGTGTTTCTTCTTTTCTGGCCACTGCTCACCACTCTATGAAAGCTGACTGACGTCATGCTGTACACACTGAGGAGGTGTGGGTGTGGTCAGTGGAACTATGATGCGTCCTCATTGGCTCTCGTTGTGGTTGGAAACCATCCATGCCTTTTCCATATTTAGTGAGGGAGGTCTTTTCCTTTCCTCTTTGTTGTATGAATCATTAGCAGTCTGTACGTTTGGAAACCAAAATCGGGTGTTATTCAGTGTGTAGAGTGAAATATCTCTGATATAACTCCACTGTAGTTATGATAATAACTTCTACCTCACAGGGTAATGTCTCTATATAAAAAAAACACATTAAGAGACAGTGGCAGTCTTGAGACTGGCTAGTAGGCCTACATGTTACTTATTGAATTAGAGACGATACATAATGATCCCAGAGAATGGAAAACAAATGCAGTTAATCAGCACTGCACTAATTAACTGAAATAGTTAATCAACTGAAATAGTTCATCAACTGAAATGCCTGATTCCTCATCCTGCTAGGCTCCATGTCTGTCCCCACCTTGCCCTGGAAGGAGTGAGTAACCCCTCCCAATGTTTTAATTGTTTCTTTCCCTATCAAATAAAATGTTAACTATTATATTCCTGCCTCCAGGCTCCACGTCCATCCCCACCTTGCCCTAGGAGGAGTGAGGAACGTCTCTCTGAACGTGACCATCTCCAACGCAGGGGACGATGCCTACGACACCAATATCTACTTCAACTTCTCCAGAGAGGTCTTCTATATCAACTACTGGCAGAGGGTTGGTTGTTGTTCTATTTCTGTAGTTCTGTTATTGTTGTTCTGTTGTTAGTGCAGGCTGTTGTGTAGAAGAAGGTAGGGGCGAAGAGGGAAGAGAGAGGAGAGAAGAGAAAAAAGAGAGCACAGAGGAAGCCAGACTTTATGAGGAGAGAGAGACATAGAGAGACAAGTTTAGGTAGTTAATTTGTCTGACCTTCTGTCACTCTGTCACATGCACTACTGACTAGGGACAGACGAACCATGTCAACAAGAGATAGGGTTGCCAAATTCCGGAAACTTTCCCAACATTCCCAAGTTTTTCAGAAACCCCTGTTGGAAGATTCCTGGAATCAAGAGAGAATACTCAGAAAGGGAATCCTACAACTGGAAATCCTACAAATGGAATCCAACAAGTGCAAATTCTTGAAAACCTATGATTTTTGGGGGAAAGTTTCATTTTAACCCTAGCAAGAGCACAATACCTAACAAAACTACTCCACATTCAACAACTCCCTAACACTGTGACTATGTGCTATGTCGTGAAACAGATTTGAGCCAGCATTCAATCACTTTTAATTACATGAGGGTAGAGTGCAAGTACAGGGAAGGGAAGTGTGCACGTGTATGGAAGGAGGACAGAACAGATCTAATCATACCTGAGAGAGATGCCATGTCAGAGATGAGAGTGAGAGAGACAATAATATTTTACCCATATGCACAATAATATTTTACTCAAGTATTGCGCAAATAGTATTTTAAGGGTTTTAGTTTCACCTGGCTAATTGAATTAACTATGAACTTCAGGTTGACGTTTAGTATTGGGATACCTCCTGTAACAGAGTCTCTCTTTGTCTGGGAAGCTAATAGGTTGAGGGACCAGCGGGACCAGGAAGTCACAGACAGGAAAGGAACAATATTAAATGAAGACACAGGAGTCTCTCACAGTCAGACCTGGGTTTAAATACTATTTGAAATATTGCAAATACTTTGAGCATTTGCTTTAGGCTGCCTGGAGTGCCAGGTGGGTGGGGTTTGAATTTTCTGGACTTTTCAATTGGATCGATTGAATAAGGAAATGTCAATCAAGCACAGCTAATACAGTATATATTATAAAGTATTTGATTTGATTTCAGATCATTTTTTAACCTAGGTCTGGACGATTCTCACACACAGCAACAGCCTTAGTCTGACTACTGCATGAGACTTTAGTAATTACTTCTCCATGCTGGTTGAAGATAGAGGTGTTGATACTACCTACCTCTGCTCCGCTATGGTTCTGCAAGGGTCAGCTCCCGGCTCCCGTTTCTCGGATGAGGCTCTTTCTTTCTGTGTCTGTGTGTGTGGAGTCGAGCGTAAACTCCCGTTCCCTCCGTGTTTTTGGGGGGGATGTCACTGTTGTTCTTGCAACCAGAGCTGTCTTAAAACCAGGGAGGTGAATTGGTTTCAGAAGCTCAACATCGTCTCACTTCTCAGGGAGCCAAAAGACAGCACACTGTTCAGAAGACCTGGGTTCAAATACTATTTGAAATCTTTCATATACTTTGAGTGTTTGGTCTAACCTGCCTATAGTGCCAGATTGGTGAGGTTGTCACTTTTGTGACTGTTCTATTGGTTCCATTGCACTAGGCACGCCAAATCAAGCCCAGTATTTTAAATGATTTCAAATAGTATTTGAATCCAGGTCTGTCGCCACACTGGCATACACCGAAGCACAGGAGCCTGGGTTATGAGGCGGAGCTGGGTGGTGGGCTTATTTTGGGGGGAAGGTAGCACCAGGTTTGGGTTTTGGAAGCTTATGTTACTCATGACAGGTCAGGGGTTTGGGACAGCCAGAACCTCTGCTAGAGGCTTTTGCAGTAAAGTAAGAAGGAACCAAATGCCTTTAGCAGAGGTTCTGACTATTGACATCAGGGTACTGGTGTGGTACTGGTTTGAGAGCTAGACATGTAACCAGAGCAGTGTTGTTATTTAGACTGCCAAGTCCTGCTGTGGCAAGCTCATATCAAAGTCCAAATTCGTATGGTAGTGGCATTTCTGAACTGAACTAAAGAAACAGAAAAAAAACATTGCAAACACAAAATCCTTAGCCAACAACAACAACACTATCAGTATTTATTTAGAGTACAGGATGAGCTATTCTATGGGAGGGAGGGAGGGAGGGAGGGAGGTGCACCACAGGAAAGATGGAGAAGGTTGGAGGAGTGAGAGGGACATTTACGAACTCGTGATGATTTAACAGGAATTTCAGGGGCACTGAAACCTCATGGTTAAGGAGTATGTCCTTCCTCATAACCTGTTGTACAGATAAAGGTGGTAAATCAAGGGTAAATCATGCTTGTAGTTCTTTATGAAGCAGAAGAAAGTAGAGAGTTCTATTCACAATTGTTTAACTATAGAAGAGGTAGACTACAGAGGGTGAAAGATACAGCCTCATTTTAATCATGTCCTATTTTTCAAGCTCTATCAGTTTGCGTCAATTCGTTCCTTACACCTTCCCCCTGGCTCTAACCATTCAATGTTTAAAAATATGTAAAGTCTGGATAGATAAAAGCATTTTAGTGGTGGAGCTTCCGCCATTTTGCTTCCACCTTAAAGATCTCAACAAACATTGAAGTGTAACTGCCAAGGGGTAGTGAGTGAAATATTTTGGGACTGATAGGTCTCATGGGTAAAGTAATTCCCACCAAACTACGACTCCACTGAAGCCTTCTGCTGACACTAAAACAACCTAAATAAACCCAGTGAGATTTACTGGGTCTGCCATTTGTCAGAATCCTAACATGAGACGTGGAAGACGGAGGAAGACCAGAGCGAGTGGAGAAGAGAGGGAAAGGAGGGTGAGGGGGTAATAAAGAGGGGAAAGAGAGGGAAGAAAATTAGAGGTCTGCCATTTTTCCGAATCCCTAACATGAATCTGTTCATGACTACAGAAGACCAGAGAAAATGGGAGAGAGAGGGAGGCCAGAGGGAGAAAAGGAGGAAACAACCAGAGA
The DNA here is from genome assembly GCF_013265735.2 of Oncorhynchus mykiss. Taxonomy (NCBI): domain Eukaryota; kingdom Metazoa; phylum Chordata; class Actinopteri; order Salmoniformes; family Salmonidae; genus Oncorhynchus; species Oncorhynchus mykiss. The sequence goes on along the minus strand of NC_048584.1, from coordinate 29,636,459 downwards.
AAGAGTGACAGAGATGGTGAAAAAGAGAGGAAGATCATTAAAAGTGAGATGGATAAAGAAAGACCAGAAAAATGGATAGAGAGAGATAGTGTGGAAGAGAGAGAGAGAGATTATCAAACAGCTGGTAGTCCCCTCTGCCCAAGTCTCCCCACTCTGCCCTAGTCTCCACACTCTGCCCTAGTCTCCACACTCTGCCCAAGTCTCCCCACTCTGCCCTAGTCTCCACACTCTGCCCTAGTCTCCCCACTCTGCCCTAGTCTCCCCACTCTGCCCTAGTCTCCACACTCTGCCCTAGTCTCCACACTCTGCCCTAGTCTCCACACTCTGCCCTAGTCTCCACACTCTGCCCAAGTCTCCACAAGTCTCCCCACTCTGCCCAAGTCTCCCCACTCTGCCCAAGTCTCCCCACTCTGCCCAAGTCTCCCCACTCTGCCCAAGTCTCCCCACTCTGCCCAAGTCTCCCCACTCTGCCCAAGCTTCCACACTTTGTCCTAGTCTCCCCACTCTGCCCTAGTCTCCCCACTCTGCCCTAGTCTCCCCACTCTGCCCTAGTCTCCACACTCTGCCCTAGTCTCCACACTCTGCCCTAGTCTCCACACTCTGCCCAAGTCTCCCCACTCTGCCCAAGTCTCCCCACTCTGCCCAAGTCTCCCCACTCTGCCCAAGTCTCCCCACTCTGCCCAAGTCTCCCCCCTCTGCCCAAGTCTCCCCAAGTCTCCCCACTCTGCCCAAGTCTCCACACTCTGCCCAAGTCTCCCCACTCTGCCCTAGTCTCCACACTCTGCCCAAGTCTCCCCACTCTGCCCAAGTCTCCCCACTCTGCCCTAGTCTCCACACTCTGCCCTAGTCTCCCCACTCTGCCCAAGTCTCCACACTCTGCCCAAGTCTCCACACTCTGCCCAAGTCTCCCCACTCTGCCCAAGTCTCCCCACTCTGCCCAAGTCTCCCCACTCTGCCCAAGTTTCCACACTCTGCCCTAGTCTCCCCACTCTGCCCTAGTCTCCCCACTCTGCCCTAGTCTCCCCACTCTGCCCTAGTCTCCCCACTCTGCCCTAGTCTCCACACTCTGCCCTAGTCTCCACACTCTGCCCAAGTCTCCCCACTCTGCCCAAGTCTCCCCACTCTGCCCAAGTCTCCCCACTCTGCCCAAGTCTCCCCACTCTGCCCAAGTCTCCCCACTCTGCCCAAGTCTCCCCACTCTGCCCAAGTCTCCCCAAGTCTCCCCACTCTGCCCAAGTCTCCCCACTCTGCCCAAGTCTCCCCACTCTGCCCAAGTCTCCCCACTCTGCCCAAGTCTCCCCACTCTGCCCTAGTCTCCCCACTCTGCCCTAGTCTCCCCACTCTGCCCTAGTCTCCCCACTCTGCCCTAGTCTCCCCACTCTGCCCTAGTCTCCCCACTCTGCCCTAGTCTCCACACTCTGCCCTAGTCTCCCCACTCTGCCCTAGTCTCCACACTCTGCCCTAGTCTCCACACTCTGCCCTAGTCTCCACACTCTGCCCTAGTCTCCCCACTCTGCCCAAGTCTCCCCACTCTGCCCAAGTCTCCCCACTCTGCCCAAGTCTCTTATCTCTGCCCTAGTCCTCTCTCTCTCTCTCTCTCTCTCTCTCTCTCTCTCTCTCTCTCTCTCTCTCTCTCTCTTCTCTCTTCTCTCTCTGTGTGTGTGTTGTTCTCAATTCAAAGGGCTTCATTGGCATGAGGAACATATGTTTACATTGCCAAAGCAAATGGAATAGACAAACAGTAAAAATGTTGAATTAACAGTAAACATTACAATCACAAAAGTTTCAAAGGAATAGAGACATTTCAAATGTTATACTATGGCTATGTACAGTGTTGTGGAAATAGTTAAAGTACAAAAGGGAAAATAAATCAACATAAATATGGGTTGTATGTTATGTTTGTTCTTCACTGGTTTTCTTGTGGGGATGGCACACTGTGGTATATCACCCCACCAGCCCACCCCCTTCCCTGAAGACCCAGCACTGTTTGCACAGCAGCATGGAAGGAATACAGGAAATAGCTAGGAAATTCCTCCATCAGTTCCAGTCCTGTTGGGGTCCCCTCCCTCTCTACTGGGATCCCAGTTGCAGCCATACAGGTGGCTGTGGGAGTAGTAGGTTTGGGGGGGATGTGGGCACCACCCTAACCCCCCACCCCATCCTGACCTGTAGCTGGGAAACTGATGAGTAAGGGAGGGAAGAGTGGAAGAAGGAGGGGAGGCTGGATGATAGGTGTGTGGAGTGATGTTTCCTCATCATGGTGTGAGCAAAGGAGGGTAAATCTAATGACTGGTAATAGTTGGTAGGTGCTATGGCAAAAAGAAGAGGAGGAGGATGAGACTTTGTAATGAGAGGGATGTTTTCCTCGTAAGTGTGTGAGCAGAGGAGGGAGAGGTAACCACTGTTAAATATGCAGCAAATCTCTCATCTCTAATCTCCCTGGTAAATAAGCAGCACATTTCTCATCTCTAATCTCCCTGGTAAATAAGCAGCACATTTCTCATCTCTAATCTATCTCCCTGGTAAATAAGCAGCACATTTCTCATCTCTAATCTATCTCCCTGGTAAATAAGCAGCACATTTCTCATCTCTAATCTATCTCCCTGGTAAATAAGCAGCACATTTCTCATCTCTAATCTATCTCCCTGGTAAATAAGCAGCACATTTCTCATCTCTAATCTATCTCCCTGGTAAATAAGCAGCACATTTCTCATCTCTAATCTCCCTGGTAAATAAGCAGCACATTTCTCATCTCTAATCTATCTCCCTGGTAAATAAGCAGCACATTTCTCATCTCTAATCTATCTCCCTGGTAAATAAGCAGCACATTTCTCATCTCTAATCTATCTCCCTGGTAAATAAGCAGCACATTTCTCATCTCTAATCTATCTCCCTGGTAAATAAGCAGCACATTTCTCATCTCTAATCTATCTCCCTGGTAAATAAGCAGCACATTTCTCATCTCTAATCTATCTCCCTGGTAAATAAGCAGCACATTTCTCATCTCTAATCTATCTCCCTGGTAAATAAGCAGCACATTTCTCATCTCTAATCTATCTCCCTGGTAAATAAGCAGCACATTTCTCATCTCTAATCTATCTCCCTGGTAAATAAGCAGCACATTTCTCATCTCTAATCTATCTCACTGGTAAATAAGCAGCAAATCTCTAAACTATATCCCTTGTATGCAGCATATCCAGAAGTTAGTAGTTTAGGTAAAGTCCAGTTGAGGTTAGGAATCGCTGTAGTTCCCTTATGAATACTGTAGTTCACAGGTGTCAAATTCATTCCACGGAGGGCTGAGTGTCTGCGAGTTTTCACTACTCCTTTGTACTTGATTGATGAATTAAGGTGACTAATTAGTAAGGAACTCCCCACACCTGGTTGTATAGGGCTTCATTTAATGGAACAACTAAAAACCTGCAGACACTAGGCCCTCCCTGGAATGAGTTTCACACCTGTGCTGTAGTAGTTCAATTAAGACTTTTGATAGTATTTAGCTTTTTCCAAGCTGACAATTGTGTAGAAATAATAATACAGTATTTTAAAAGATTAAAAAGCTGCAGTAGGATTCAGTGCAAAAGCTTCAGTAGGATTCCGTGCAGGCATAAATGAAGATATTTGTTGTCCATTGATTTACCTCTTCCAGCTCTGCTGAACATTCCAGAAGCACTACTTTGTCTGTTTTTATCAGTGAACTTGTCAAAGTTGAGATGTGTCACAGCCTTCTTACTTTTATCATCCTCCTCCTCCTCCTCCACACACATGTAGTCACACACCTGCACACACATTCAGCGCACACACACACACAATGTGCCCCCCCCCACACACGCACGCACACACACACAATGTTCCCCCCCCCCACACACGCACACACACACACACACACACACACACAATGTGTCCCCCCCCCCCCACACACACACAGAAACAGCAGCCCCTTAGTGAACTCTCACTGTTTGAATTCTTCCTCCTCTCAGAGTCAGAGTGTTTACACACACACACACACACACACAGTGTTTATACTGTCCAGCCGGTGAAGCTCTCTTCTGTTTAGACAAGCTTCCAAACACAGAGGCGGCATCCTAAATGGCACCCTATTCCCTATATAGTGTACTACTTTTAACCAGGACCTATTACCTATATAGTGTACTACTTTTAACCAGGACCTATTCCCTATATAGTGTACTACTTTTAACCAGGACCTATTACCTGCGCTAATTAGAGGTTGTCCTCCCTCTTTTACCGTCCTCTCCTGCAGGGACAAGAGAGTTTGGAGTGTGAATTATTTTAAAAAATCAAATACTGTCGTCAATTCTTTATCATTGAGCGTACGTCATTGTATATTAGCTAAATGTTTACCTGCATTGAAAAAATATGAAATGTTTTTGTAGGAGCTAATATCTAGTCAGTTTATACACTGTACTATACTTTCTCCTCACAGGCACAGCTTTTAATGTCAGTATGTATATACTGTATGGTGAAGTGGATGAATCAGCTCTGTTCATTGTTGTCATTTCCATTGGCTCCTCTCTCAATGCTTTCACCATGGCTCACTCATTCTCTAATACTGTGTCTTTGGTTGTCCCTCTTTCTCTGTCTCTTGCGCTCATGCTCTCTCCACCCTCCTCTCTCTCCCCCTCTCTCTCCCGTTCTTTCTCTCTCTCTCGCTCTTTCTCCATCCCCCATCCCTCTGTCTGTGTTTCTCCTTTCAATAAGTAATTTTTCCTCCGAGGCACAGCTATATAATGTGAAGTGAGTTTTTCACCGTGATGATATTTTGTTTATGCTGCGTTCACCTTGGTTCTCACTCCCTCCGTCCTCCCCCAATTCCTCCCTCCCTGTGTGTTTATCTATTGAAGGAAGAGAAGGGTATTTCCTGTGGTCTTGTTGATTTAGACTTCCTCAAATGCAGCGTGGGATTTCCCTTCATGAGAGCACAGACTAAGGTATAGCTCCTAATTGTCATGGCAAAATGTTTACATCCATGTATCATACAGTTACCATGCTATAGATAGTGTCCTGTTGTCCTTACCCAAGCACAACCTTTTTTTTTAAAGCACAGACTAAGGTATAGCTCCTAATGGTCTTGGCAAAATGTTTACATCCATGTATCATACAGTTACCATGCTATAGATAGTGTCCTGTTGTCCTTACCCAAGCACAACCTTTTTTTTTAAAGCACAGACTAAGGTATAGCTCCTAATGGTCTTGGCAAAATGTTTACCTATTCTAAATATTTTACAGACAATACGTTTTGTAGTTTCTACATCAAAGTCTTCCCATACCAAACATACCATTCAGTGTTTAGTTGTTATCCTTACCCAAGCACAACATTTCCTTTAGCAAGAGCACAGACTAATGTAGCTGTCCTAAACATAATCACGGAACTTTAGCAATGCATTTTTTACAGTCAATACTTGTCTGTTTGTAGTTTAGACATAAACGTCTGTCCATACATACCATGTAGTGTCTAGTTGTTGTAAACACAACCACAACAGGATGGCATACTATACACTTACAGTATCGTCTGCAGTCACTGGGCCATGTCACTCTGCAGAGCCTGAAAAGCAAACTAATGATTTTGACAACTACTTGATATACATCATGTCACTTTACTAAAAGCTTTCCCCAATACTTCTCCTCTTACATTGTCTTTCCTCAGTATCATCTTGCAGTGATCTTCGACACAAGCCGGCTTTCAGGGGAAAATGAGACATTGCAGTTTGTAGTTCATGCAAAAAGGTAAGTTGAGACGCTGTACGTTGAGACGCTGTACGTTGAGACGCTGTACGTTGAGACGCTGTACGTTGAGACGCTGTACATTGAGACGCTGTACGTTGAGACGATGTACGTTGAGACGTTGTACGTTGAGACGTTGTACGTTGAGACGCTGTAAGTTGAGACGTTGTACGTTGAGACGCTGTACGTTGAGACGCTGTACGTTGAGACGTTGTACGTTGAGACGCTGTACGTTGAGACGATGTACGTTGAGACGCTGTACGTTGAGACGCTGTACGTTGAGACGTTGAGACGCTGTACGTTGAGACGCTGTACGTTGAGACGCTGTACATTGAGACGATGTAAGTTGAGTAAAAGGGAAAGTTGTTAGTGTAAGGTAAGCCTAAACCAGGACCATTTGTTGGTAATGAGAAGATGTATACACACGATATAGACTGGTAAAATATTTACATTTCATTTGTACACTTTGCGAATCATGCCTGGTAGTCAGAGTAGAAGTCCTCCCCTAAACATACACACACATAGAGTGCCTTCAGAAAGTAATCACACCCCTTGATTTTTTCACATTTTGTTGTGTTACAGCCTGAATTTAAAATATACTAAATGTGTATATTTTTGTAACTGGCCTACCCAATACCCTTTAATGTCAAAGTGGAATTATGTTTTTAAATTTTTTTGCAAAGTAATTAAAGAAATGTCTTGAGTCAACAAGTATTCAACCCCTTTGTTATGGCATGCCTAAATAAGTTCAGGAGTAAAAAATGTTCTTAACAAGTTACGTAATAAGTTGTATGGACTCACTGTTTGTGCAATAATAGTGTTTAACATACATTAATCGCTGTACCCCACACATACAATTATCTGTAAGGACCCTCAGTCAAGCTGTGCATTTCAAACACATATTCAACCACAGAGACCAGGTTTTCCAACGCCTCGCAAAGAAGGGCACCTTTTGGTAGATGGGTCAAAAGAAAAAACGGACGTTGAATATCCCTTTGAGCATAATTAAGTTATTAATTACAGTTTGGATGGTCACTACAAAGATACAGGCTGCCTTCCTAACTCTGTTCCCAGAGAGGAATAAACTGGCATGATTTCACCATGAGACTGTGATAGAAGAAAACTGAGGATGGATTAACAACAAGTGTAGTTACTCCACAATACTAACCTAATTGACAGAGTGAAAAGAAGGAAGCATGTACAGAATACAAAATATTACAGATGTCTATATTGGTCCGCCAATACTAGTAAAGGCCCAGTGCACTACTTTTGTGAAAAAGTATATATTTCAAAAAAGTAGATTTTCTTTTAAAATTCTGATTATTATTCTATATTTTGATTTTACAGGGGGTGCTGCAGTACCCTCAGAACCCCTGCTTCCCGCGGCTATGGCTACAACTGCTTTCACATAAGACCAGAAGGGGTCTGCTGTCGTATAAGGCTGGGAGGGGTCTGCTGTCACATAAGGCTGGGAGGGGTGGATAACTTCAAGTTGCCAGATTAGTGAAGTTAGCAGAAGAATTTAAGACCTAGCTAACTTTCTCTTTCATGTTGCTGTCAAGAATACAAAGATTTGTACTTGAATCACTATGCTGAAAATTGGCATTGTTAATGTATTAACATCTACTATCATTGACTATATGTTAAATGCCTGTTATTGTTTTCTCATTGTAGTGCCAACCCTGAACATAAACTGTTGGACAACACCTTGGATCTTTCTATCCCACTGGTCCATGAGGTAGACACAACTATCACTGGGTAAGTGGTTCAAAATGCGCAAGAGGACAAAACATAATTACTTTGTCTGCAATGGGAGTGGTCTGCTAACTGTAGACATACTGTAAGCCATTCATTACAGTTAGGCCAAACCATAGAGATGGAAAGATCTTTGTGTCTGTGCTATAACGGCATCTGTGCCAGCATGGGCAGCGCCATTAAGGCTATCTCCTTTTTAAAGTAGTCAATTTGCTTATTTTGTGTTTGAAAAAAGCGTAAAGCTAATATTGGTGATTTTACCGCCATCTGCAGTGCTGGAGTCCTGAACCAAATATTGTAATTCATTTATTGTGGCCACTAGATGGCGGTGATATAGCTTAAAGCCATTTACAAACCATAGCACTCAAGAAGAAGATGGCAATGCCCATGCAAAAATGTGTTATATCAAAGTTGAATCCTCTAACTATCTCTATGGGCCAAACACACTACATTCCCATACTGTCTTGGTGCGTAGACTCTGAATTTATGCTACACATATGCTATCAGATGAAGTCACTAGACAACACCATGGATTATTCAAATATACAGAATCAAGCAGCAGGACTGCATGATAAGATGGTAGGCTAAAATCAAGCTGTTTATTTTAACTGTATCAAGATTAATATAAACGGTCACATTAAGATCAAAGTGGTAGTCAAACTAATGCTCAGTTTCTCTGCTAGTTTGTGTGTCTGCCTGGTCTCTACAGCTCTGTTCTAAGCCTCTTGACAGATTAAAGTCACCAGACTGACAGAGCTGAGTTACATTATCAGACAGCATTATCAGACAGCAGAGCTGTAGCTGAGCTGTTTTCTCTCTGTGGAGGAACTTGGCCATTTGGACATTGCATCTCTCTCTCCATTTTCTCTGATTTATACTATCTTTATGTCTGTCTCTCTCTGTTTCTCTTGTCTCTCTCTCTGTGTGTTTCTCTCTCTGTGTCTGTCCCTCGCTCTCTCTCTCTCTCTGAACGAACTAACTCTCTGATAAAATGCAGCTAGAGATAAAGGGCTTTCAAGCTGAAATGTTTCATTCTCACAACAACAGAACAGCCTTCCTCCCCCGCAGGACACAAAGAAAACATCTGGACAACACACACCAGTCTTTAATCACCCTCTCTTACAGTCAATTTATATATGAAACATACAGACCTACACAAATTTGTTACAAAAAAATGAATCTGTTGGTAATGTGCAATACCAATTACTGTCTGTCTGACTGACTGACTGACTGTTAGTTGAACTGTCTAACTGTCCATCTGCTTGCCTGTCTGCCTTGATGCCTGACATTCTGTCTGTCTCTGTCCGTCCGTCTGTCCACAGTGTGGTGAACCCGACGTCCTTTGAGTATGGGAACTCCATCGATGCCTCTCGCTTCGTCCAGCTGGAGGACATGGAGTGTAACTTCCAGCCACTCAATTTCACCTTTCAGGTACTGGTGACACCCCTCCCGGCACCCCGTTTATTTGATTAATTTCACCTTTATTTAACCAGGTAGGCCAGTTGAGAACAAGTTCTCATTTACAACTGCGACCTGGTCAAGATAAAGCAAAGCAGTGCGACACAAACAACAACACAGAGTTACACATGGAATAAACAAACATACAGTCAATAATACAATAGAGAAAGTCTATATACAGTGTGTGCAAATGAGGTAGGATAAGGAGGGTGAGGCAATAAATAGGCCATAGTGGCGAAATTATTACAGTATGGCAAATTAAACACTGGGGTGATAGATGTGCAGAAGATGAGTGTGTAAGTAGCGGTACTGGGATGCAAAGTAAATAGCAATATGGTGATGAGGTAGATTGGATGGGCTATTTACAGATGGGCTATGTACAAGTGCAGTGATCTGTGAACTGCTCTGACAGCTGTTGCTTAAAGCTAGTGAGGGAGATATGAGTCTCCAGCTTCAGTGATTTTTGCAGTTCGTTCCAGTCATTGGCAGCAGAGAGCTGGAAGAAAATGCGGCCGGAGGAGGAATTGGCTTTGGGGGTGACCAGTGAAATGTACCTGCTGGAGCGCGTGCTGCGGGTGGGTGCTGCTATGGTGATCAGTGAGCTGACATAAGGCGGGGCTTTACCTAGCAACAACTTATAGATGACCTGGAGCCAGTGGGTTTGGCGACAGAAATGAAGCGAGGGCTAGTCAACGAGAGCATACAGGTCGCAGTGGTGGGTAGTATGTGGGGCTTTGGTGACAATAACGGATGGCACTGTGATAGACTGCATCCAATTTTCTGAGTAGAGTGTTGGAGGCTCGGGATCGGTAGGATAGTAAATTTTACTGGAGTATGTTAGGCAGCATGAGTGAAGGATGCTAGATTTAATTTTGGATTGGAGATGCTTAATGTGAGTCTGGAAGGAGAGTTTACAGTCTAACCAGACACCTAGGTATTTGTAGTTGTCCACATATTCTAAGTCAGAACCGTCCAGAGTAGTGATGCTGGACGGGTGGGTAGGTTTGGGCAGCGATCGGTTGAAGGGTATGCATTTAGTTTTGCTTGCATTTAAGAGCAGTTGGAGGCTACGGAAGGAGAGTTGTATGGCATTGAAGCTCGTCTGGAGGTTAGTTAACAGTGTCCGAAGAAGGGCCAGAAGTATACAGAATGGTGTCATCTGCGTACAGGTGGATCAGAGAATCACCAGCAACAAGAGCGACATCATTGATTTATACAGAACCTTGTGGCACCCCCATTGAGACTGCCAGAGTTCTGGACAACAGGCCCTCCGATTTGACACACTGAACTCTGTCAGAGAAGTAGTTGGTGAACCAGGCTAGGCAGTCTTTTGAGAAGCCACGGCTGTTGAGTCTGCCGATAAGAATATGGTGATTGACAGAGTCGAAAGCCTTGGCCAGGTCAATGAAAACAGCTGCACAGTATTGTCTCTTATTGATGGCGGTTATGATATCGTTTAGGACCTTGAGCGTGGCTGAGGTGCACCCGTATACCAGCTCTGAAACCAGATTGCATAGCGGAGAAGGTACGGTGGAATTCGAAATGGCCGGTGATCTGTTTGTTAACTTGGCTTTCGAAGACCTTAGAAAGGCATGGTGGGATAGATATACGGTGCCTTGCGAAAGTATTCGGCCCCCTTGAACTTTGCGACCTTTTGCCACATTTCAGGCTTCAAACATAAAGATATAAAACTGTATTTTTTTGTGAAGAATCAACAACAAGTGGGACACAATCATGAAGTGGAACGACATTTATTGGATATTTCAAACTTTTTTAACAAATCAAAAACTGAAAAATTGGGTGTGCAAAATTATTCAGCCCCTTTACTTTCAGTGCAGCAAACTCTCTCCAGAAGTTCAGTGAGGATCTCTGAATGATCCAATGTTGACCTAAATGACTAATGATGATAAATACAATCTACCTGTGTGTAATCAAGTCTCCGTATAAATGCACCTGCACTGTGATAGTCTCAGAGGTCCGTTAAAAGCGCAGAGAGCATCATGAAGAACAAGGAACACACCAGGCAGGTCCGAGATACTGTTGTGAAGAAGTTTAAAGCCGGATTTGGATACAAAAAGATTTCCCAAGCTTTAAACATCCCATGGAGCACTGTGCAAGCGATAATATTGAAATGGAAGGAGTATCAGACCACTGCAAATCTGCCAAGACCTGGCCGTCCCTCTAAACTTTCAGCTCATACAAGGAGAAGACTGATCAGAGATGCAGCCAAGAGGCCCATGATCACTCTGGATGAACTGCAGAGATCTACAGCTGAGGTGGGAGACTCTGTCCATAGGACAACAATCAGTCGTATATTGCACAAATCTGGCCTTTATGGAAGAGTGGCAAGAAGAAAGCCATTTCTTAAAGATATCCATAAAAAGTGTTGTTTAAAGTTTGCCACAAGCCACCTGGGAGACACAGCAAACATGTGGAAGAAGGTGCTCTGGTCAGATGAAATCAAAATTGAACCTTTTGGCAACAATGCAAAACGTTAAGTTTGGCGTAAAAGCAACACAGCTCATCACACTGAACACACCATCCCCACTGTCAAACATGGTGGTGGCAGCATCATGGTTTGGGCCTGCTTTTCTTCAGCAGGGACAGGGAAGATGGGAAGATGGATGGAGCCAAATACAGGACCATTCTGGAAGAAAACTTGATGGAGTCTGCAAAAGACCTGAGACTGGGACGGAGATTTGTCTTCCAACAAGACAATGATCAAAACATAAAGCAAAATCTACAATGGAATGGTTCAAAAATAAACATATCCAGGTGTTAGAATGGCCAAGTCAAAGTCCAGACCTGAATCCAATCGAGAATCTGTGGAAAGAACTGAAAACTGCTGTTCACAAATGCTCTCCATCCAACCTCACTGAGCTCGAGCTGTTTTGCAAGGAGGAATGGGAAAACATTTCAGTCTCTCGATGTGCAAAACTGATAGAGACATACCCCAAGCGACTTACAGCTGTAATCGCAGCAAAAGGTGGCGCTACAAAGTATTAACTTAAGGGGGCTGAATAATTTTGCACGCCCAATTTTTCAGTTTTTGATTTGTTAAAAAAGTTTGAAATATCCAATAAATGTCGTTCCACTTCATGATTGTGTCCCACTTGTTGTTGATTCTTCACAAAAAAATACAGATTTATATCTTTATGTTTGAAGCCTGAAATGTGGCAAAAGGTCGCAAAGTTCAAGGGGGCCGAATACTTTCGCAAGGCACTGTAGGTCTGTAGCAGTTTGGGTCTAGAGTGTCTCCCCCTTTGAAGAGGGGGATGAACATGGCAGCTTTCCAATCTTTGGGGATCTCAGATGATACAAAAGAGAGGTTGAAACAAGCTAGTAATAGGGGTTGCAACAATTTCAGAGAGGGTCCAGATTGTCTAGCCCTGCTGATTTGTAGGGGTCCAGATTTTGCAGCTCTTTCAGAACATCAGCTATCTGGATTTGGGTGAAGGAGAAATGGGGAGGCTTGGGCAAGTTGCAGTGAGGGGTGCAGGGCTGTTGACCGGGGTCGGGGCAGCCAGGTGGAAAGCATGGTCAGTAGAAAAATGCTCATTGAAATTCTCCATTTTTGCGGATTTATCGGTGGTGACAGTGTTTCTTAGCCTCAGTGCAGTGGGCAGCTGTGAGGAGGTGCTCTTATTCTCCATGGACTTTACAGTGTCACAAAACTTTTTGGAGTTAGTGCTACAGGATGCAAATGTCTGTTTGAAAAAGCTAGCCTTTGCTTTCCTAACTGCCTGTGTATATTGGTTCCTAACGTCCCTGAAAAGTTGCATATCGTGGGGGCTATTCGATGCTAATGCAGTACGCCATAGGACGTTTTTGTGCTGGTCAAGGGCAGTCAGGTCTGGAGTGAACCAAGGGCTATGTCTGTTCCTTGTTCAAATTTTTTGGAATGGAGCATGCTTATTTAAGATGGTGAGGAAAGCACTTTTAAAGAATAAACAGGCATCCTCAACTGACGGAATGAGGTCAATATCCTTCCAGGATACCCGGGCCAGGTCGAATAGAAAGGCCTGCTCGCAGAAGTGTTTTAGGGAGCATTTGACAGTGATGAGGGGTGGTCGCTTGACCGCGGACCCATTACGGATGCAGGCAATGAGGCAGTGATCGCTGAGATCCTGGTTGAAGACAGCAGAGGTGTATTTGAAGGGCAGGTTGGTTAGGATGATATCTATGAGGGTGCCCGTGTTTATGGATTTGGGGTTGTACCTGGTGGGTTCATTAATAATTTGTGTGAGATTGAGAGCATCAAGCTTAGATTGTAGGATGGCCGGGGTGTTAAGCATGTCCCAGTTTAGGTCACCTAACAGAACGAACTCTGAAGATAGATGGGGGGGGGGAGGGGCAATCAATTCGCAATATTTTGTCCAGGGCACAGCTGGGGGCAACGGCAACGGTAAGAGACTTGTTTCTGGAGAGGTGGATTTTTAAAAGTAGAAGCTCAAATTGTTTGGGCACAGACCTGGATAGTATTAGAGAACTTTGCAGGCTATCCCTGCAGTAGATTGCAACCCCGCCCCCTTTGGCAGTTCTATCTTGTCGGAAAATGTTATAGTTAGGGATGGAACTTTCAGGGTTTTTGGTGGTCTTCCTAAGCCAGAGTGTGCTAGGGCAGTGAATAAAACAAACTTAGGGAGGAGGCTTCTAATGTTAACATGCATGAAACCAAGACTTTTACGGTTACAGAAGTCAACAAATGAGAGCGCCTGGGGAATGGGAGTGGAGCTAGGCACCGCCCCCACCATCTCTCTCTAACCTCAATTCTCTACCTCTCTAACCCCCGACTTTCTATTTCTCTCTACCCTCCAAAATATTTCTCTCCCTAATATTTCCCTCTTTCTCATCTTCTTCCAGGTGATCAACAATGGCCCCAGCCGGCTCCCTGGCTCCATAGTGGACATCAGGATCCCCAACCGGCTGGCTGGCAATGGGGCCGACATGTTCCTCATCATGGACTCACAGGTCTGTCTGTCTGTGTGTCTGTCTGTGTCTGTCTGTGTTTGTCTGTCTGTCTGTCTGTCTGTCTGTCTGTCTGTCTGTCTGTCTGTCTGTATGTCTGTCTGTCTGTCTGTCTGTCTGTCTGTCTATCTAGCTGGCAAAAGGGCAGATGTGTACCTCAGTCTGGCCTACCTGTCTGCCAACAACAGTCTTTTTACCTGTCTGTCCAAATGGTCGACCGGTATCTACATTATTTACCAATCCATCCATCCAAAAGCAGTCTATGAATCAGACTCATGTATAAGGTCCTTGTTACATCAGCAGACTCTACAAAGTGCTTTACACCGAAGGCGTCCGCATGCTTCCCAGCCAAAACAGTTTGTGCATATATTATGGCCCTATTGGGGCGGTTTTACTGCGGCAGCTCAGGTAATGGAATTATGTGCACGAGCACAAATCACCACATCCGTCATTTTAGTCCTGTCCGAATCTGCCATGTCACTCATTTTTACAGGAAGGTTGTTATCCCAGCCCTAAAAACCTACTGTTTTTCAGAAAACTCCCAGGTCCTCTGATAATACTTATCCTGTGCGAATCATCATTCCTGTATTTTAAGGGATATTACAGAGTTTAACAGGTGGAGCACCCAGTTTGGGTGAGAACATGGGAACAAATCGACACTTAAACAAAGTGCTATGCTTTGGCCTACAGATGAATGATCTGTTTTGTCACATATCAACTTTCCTAGTGCCATACTTCTCTTTTAAATAATGAAGTGGACGATATTGTGCTAATGAATTGATAAATTGCAAAATACGTCAGGTAATTAAATGTCTGCGTAGGTTGAAGGAAGTGAATTGATATGCATTATTATTTTGACTGAAAGTCATCAGGTCAATATCAGCATATTCCTAGACATTTGAAATATCTTCTCGCCTGGAGAGCCTCCAGGCTTCCTGCAAATAGGGCTCATGACGGTATTTTGTGACGTTTTTGTTTGTTTTGAACTTCGGTAAGTTTTTTGGAGGGGCTGTTCGGGCTCACATCATTCTTTCTCGAGGCAAGCCAAGGTCAGTAGCCGAAGTCTACGCCCCTTCGACGGTGATTGGTCAGCAGTAGGGATTCTTCAATAAAGTATTTTTTTGTCATTAAACGAGAGATGACTCGTTTTTATGCACAATTTGTTATTGAGAAATACTGCACTAAACATCTTAGTTAGAAGTAAAATTGCGTGACTGAGATCTCCTCGGCAAAAACATCGAAATGAATGACAGATTTCTTGAGTTTAATTCTAACAATTTTGAGGAAGTGTATATTGGCTATGGCATCTCAAAGTGGACAAATAGTGCTATTGGCGCTTTTTTTCTAATTGTTCAAGCGAAGGTCTTTTAAGGGACTATGCGAGCACATTCGTTCGGTTTGCCTAGCCAAGTTCAGCTAGGCGCCAGCCGAACTGAAGCATGCTAATGCTTAACCGAGCCTGGACTTCAAAGGGCAAGCAAAAGGCTAGTGAAAAACTTCCTAGAAGGAAGATATCTAGACAAGAACCAGGCTCAGAGGGGAGACCCATAACATTATTTCGCTGTCTATATGTCCAACAGCAGTCTCCCCACACTATTTACCCATTCGCCCAAACATCAGTACCTCTGGCGTTATTTATTGGTTTATCGACCTACAGGCCATCCACATCCTTTGTTGCCTTTATCCTACAGAATGAAGTCTATCACTCTTGTTTGCCTTCATGGCCGAGTGCTCTGGATCCACAGTAGCAAACACTTTAATACAAGCTGCTAGTTTATCTGTCTCGGGTCATGGAACACAGGACCTGTTAGAACAGTGCGAGGCACCTTTTGAGCCCCCCAAAAAATCTATAAAGGGGAAAGAAATGTTGATACAGCTACTATAGCTAGCCTGGCTGGGCGACCATTTTGTTTCAGAACCGCAGTTTCTCATTTAGGCTGAGAAACTCCATACCCTCAGTGGGTGCTGTGTTATCATAACCCCTGCATATAGGTAGATCAGGGGAGAGCTCAACCTGTTAATTGTGTTGACTGTGTGAATGGGAGGACTGGAGCAGAGACTGCAGACCGTATCCCACCCTGCGTCACCACATCTGGAATCACTTGGAAGGATCAGATAGCTTGCATGGAACTAACGGGGAGATGGCGGGGGAAACGGGGGGTAATGGGACACCTGCAGATCATTCTACTATTCTATAACATCCCCAACGTAGATTTGGAGTCCCAGCGATCAGAAACTGGGGCCCTGGTCAAACGTAGTGCACTACATAGGGAATAGGGTGCCATTTTGGATACACCCTTTGTCTGTTAATTAACACTGTCTGAATATGTAGTCTCTCTGTCCTATATGGATAAGGATTTTACAGTGAGATGTTCTCCTTATACTGTATTTCAGCGTGACAGACATCTATTAACAGACAAAATAAACATGCAAGAAAAACGAGCAAAAAAACTTGGCGCGTTGCAGTTAGTTTGATTTCCAGTCATGATCTTACATTCACCCTAACGTATTGATTTCAGTGTAAAAAAAACAACAAGTTAACCCTTTATTTAGGAGCTCGGTTTAAGATTATACTTACCTGATATTTGATTGGTATTAACTAAGAATCTGGTAGCAATGGATACAAAATAAATAAACATAATTGGTTAATTAGTCCAACACCTGTCTGGCACCAAATGGTGGGCTACACACTGATGCCAGAATGTTTTTTTTTTTTCATGTACAATAATGATGCAGTCGTAAAACAAAACCAGCTTTTGAGAGTCAACAATGTCTTTATTGATATAATGTATCACAGCAAAATGAGCTGTGGTCCTTACTCTAGGGAAACTAAACATACCATCAATCTATTCAGAATTCCATACCATTAAATTCTCTTCCAGCAGGGAGTCTCTCTCCTCTCTCTCTTTTTCTCTCTTTCTCTCTCTTTCTCTCACTCTCTCTCTCCTTTCTCTCTCCTCTCTCTTTCTCTCTCCTCTCTCTTTCTCTCTCTCTCTTTCTTTCTCTCTCTCTCTCTCTGTCTCTCTCTCTCTCTCTCTCTCTCATTCTTTATCGCTCTCATTCTCTCTCTCTCTCTCTCTTTCTATCTCATTTTCGCATTCTCTCTCACCTCACTCTTTCTATATCTCTCTCTCTATCTCATCTAACAGACAGAGTTCAAGTTAACCCACTGTATGAATGATATTGTCTGTCCAAAATGGCATCCTATTCCCGACAAAGTAGTGCCCTATATAGGGAACAGAGTGCAATTTGGGTCACAGACATGACTCTTTCTCAGGCAGTGGATTGAAGTAACAAAAACACAGGACACCCTGGACAGTTAAGCCCAAAGTCATAAAAGTGTAGCGATTGTAAATAGAATAAAATAGTGCTCTGAAGGGGTAGAGAGGTAGTGGGTGGTATAAAACAGACAATGGAGAGGTTATAGGACACTTCCCCTTCTGGATAAGAGAGAGGGTGAGGTTGTGAGAGAGAGAAAGAAAAAGGGGGGGTCGGGTAGAGATGGAGAGATGGAGAGAGAGAAACAGAGTGTGGAGCGAGACAGAGGGAGAAAAAGAGGGATAGTAGAGAGAGAGAAATGGTGGGGGAGGGAGAAAGAAAGAGCGACAAAGAGAGAGATATGGGGGGAGAGGGGGGAGGCAGAGGAAAGGGTAAGCAGAGAGAGGAAAGGGGAAGTGTTCCCTGGGGGTATGGTTGGTGGTGATAAACCACCCTGGCTCTAAATCACTCCATATGGGAAACCTGTCAGGGAGCGGCACCGTCTGTCATTTTCTACCCCCACCTCCTGCCCTCCTGCTGGGGGACAGAACTTCCTCTCAACCCCTAAGACCCATAATCCTGGGACATCAGCAGGAATAGCTGACAGTATGCCTGATAGACAGGCTTGCGTCCCAAATGGCAGCCTACTCCCTATATAGTGTACTACTTTTGACCAGAGCACTATATAGGAAGTAGGTTCCCATTTGGGACAGAGACAGTCTCCACATCCACACTCTCAAGCTCACACCCTGGGGACCCCTACAAGCTGAAGGCCGAGTCTAATGAACCAGAGTCTTTTCTCTTCACTCACCGACGGTCCCACAGGCACCCAGTCCTTGTACTTTTTAAAACAAGTAAAAATCATGTTAAACCAATAAACATATTGTTAAACCTTTAACATTATGAGAAATATATTTGTATGCACATCAGTGGGTCTTAAAAATAACATTATTGGGCTCTCAGGAGAGTCCTCTGTTATTACTTACTTGTAGAATGTGTATATTGTTGAACAATTCTGAGATATTTCTCTCTCCAACTCCTATCCTCCCTCTCCTCCCTCAACTTCCCCCTCCTCTCTCCCCCTCTCCCTCCATCTCCCCAGGTGGCGGAGGGGCGAGGGAACTGTACCCCCCACAGGAACCCCCAGCCCTGTACCATCCCCCAGGACAGAGAGAATATCTTCCACACCATCTTCGCCTTCTTCACCAAGTCTGGCCGCAGGGTCCTGGTAAATAAACACACACGCATACAGAGAGAAACACACAACACAGACACAGAGAGAGAAATACACAACACAGACACAGAGAGAGAAACACAACACAGACACAGAGAGAAACACAACACAGACACAGAGAGAGAAACACACAACACAGACACAGAGAGAGAAACACACAACACAGACACAGAGAGAGAAACACACAACACAGACACAGAGAGAGAAACACACAACACAGACACAGAGAGAGAAACACAAAACACAGACACAGAGAGAGAAACACACAACACAGACACCGAGAGAGAAATACACAACACAGACACAGAGAGAGAAACACACAACACAGACACAGAGAGAGAAACACACAACACAGACACAGAGAGAGAAACACACAACACAGACACAGAGAGAGAAACACACAACACAGACACACAGAGAGAAACACACAACACAGACACAGAGAGAGAAACACATAACACAGACACAGAGAGAAACACACAACACAGACACAGAGAGAGAAACACACAACACAGACACAGAGAGAGAAACACATAACACAGACACAGAGAGAGAAACACACAACACAGACACAGAGAGAGAAACACACAACACAGACACAGAGAGAGAAATACACGACACAGAGAGAGAAACACATAACACAGACACAGAGAGAGAAACACACAACACACACAGAGAGAGAAACACACAACACAGACACACAGAGAGAAACACATAACACAGACACAGAGAGAGAAACATACAACACAGACACAGAGAGAGAAACACACAACACAGACACAGAGAGAGAAACACACAACACAGACACAGAGAGAGAAACACACAACACAGACACATAGGCACAAAAATAGAAAGTTTCACACACAGACGCACTCATGCAAACATACAGATGCATGTACACACACTTCCACACACACTTGGGACAGTCACAGTCAGTGGAGTTTTAGGGTTCACTGAAGGTATTTCCCCTGCTGATGTATGATGTGTGTTGTAGTGTAACAACTGTTCACCTCTCTCTCCTTCTTTCTCTCTCTGTCCTCTCTCCCTCTCTCTATCCCCCCTTTCTCTCTCTGTGTCCCTATCTCTCTCCACTTCTCTCTCTCGCTCCCGCTCTCTATCCCCCATTCTTTCTCTCTCTGTGTCCCTATCTCTCTCCCCCTTCTCTCGCGCTCTCTCTCGCTCCCGCTCTATATCCCCCTTCTTTCTCTCTCTGTCCCTCTCCCCCTTCTCTCTCTCTCTCTTTCTCTCTCTCAATCCCTATCCTTCCTCTCTCTCTCCACCTCGCTCGCTCTCTCTCTTTCTCTCCCAATTCCCCCTCTCACTGTCTCTCTACCTCATCTCTCTCTCCAACAGGATTGTGACCGGCCAGGGAGAGCATGTTTAACTATCTCATGTACTCTAGGCTCCCAGACCAAAGAGGATGCTATCAGTATAGATGTGAAACTTCTACTAAACACAGAGATACTGAATCGGGTATGCACATGGTTATTACATAATTATTACATGGTTGTTACATGATTATTACATGGTTGTTACATGGTTATTACATATGACATTGTTATATGGTTGTTACATGATTATTACATGGTTGTTACATGGTTATTACATATGACATTGTTACATGGTTGTTACATATGACATTGTTACATGGTTGTTACATGGTTGTTACATGGTTGTTACATGGTTATTACATATGACATTGTTACATGGTTGTTACATATGACATTGTTATATGGTTGTTACATGATTATTACATGGTTGTTACATGGTTATTACATATGACATTGTTACATGGTTGTTACATATGACAATGTTACATGGTTGTTACATGGTTATTACATATGACATTGTTACATGGTTGTTACATATGACATTGTTACATGGTTGTTACATGATTATTACATATGACATTGTTACATGGTTGATACATGATTATTACATATGACATTGTTACATGGCTGTTACATGATTATTACATATGACATTGTTACATGGTTGTTACATGATTATTACATATGACATTGTTACATGGTTGTTACATGATTATTACATATGACATTGTTACATGATTATTACATATGACATTGTTACATGGTTGTTACATGATTATTACATATGACATTGTTACATGGTTGTTACATGATTATTACATATGACATTGTTACATGATTATTACATATGACATTGTTACATGGTTGTTACATGGTTATTACATATGACATTGTTACATGGTTGTTACATGATTATTACATATGACATTGTTACATGATTATTACATATGACATTGTTACATGGTTGTTACATGATTATTACATATGACATTGTTACATGGTTGTTACATGATTATTACATATGACATTGTTACATGAGTATTACATATAACATTGTTACATGGTTATTACATATGACATTGTTACATGGTTGTTACATGGTTATTACATATGACATTGTTACATGGTTGTTACATGGTTATTACATATGACATTGTTACATGGTTGTTACATGGTTATTACATATGACATTGTTACATGGTTATTACATATGACATTACATGTTATTACATGGTTATTACATATGACATTATTACATGGTTGTTACGTATTACATTATTACATGGTTGTTACATGGTTTTTACAAGGTTGTTACACGGTTATTACATGATTATTACATTGTTATTGTACATGATTATTACATTGTTACTGTACATGATTATTACATTGTTACTGTACATGGTTATTACACAAGTATATTGGTATTGCATTATGGATCTGAAGGAAGTTGTATTAAACCCCCGCCCACCTTCTATTTATCCCCCCTCCCCCTTCTCCTCACACACCTATAGGACAGCTCGTCGTTGATCCAGTTCGTGACGAGGGGTAATGTGAGAGTGGACGGGAGGGCCATGGAGGTACCAGAGGGCCTATCAGAAGACACTTCAGTAAGAACATCACTCACACAGATGTATTACTGCAAAGCACTTTACAGTATGTGTGACCCAATCAGCATGTTTGAGGGGATCAGTTTCAGCATGTAGTAGACACAACATGATGTCAGTGAGACAGACAGTTTAATACTATTAGGTGTTGTACCTCAGCCAGCCTTGAGGGGTGAATCTAGAAGCTGAATCTTGATTTAAGCCCGGGGAGCAGCTGGTGGCAGGAAACCAGCTCAACCTGGATGTCATGGGGGTTGTATTTTGGGGGGGGGGGGGGGTGAGTCCTCAAGGACAGCAGGGTAGCACACACACACACATACATACATACACACTCACACAGGGCAGCAGGCCTTTGCGTTGAGTGATTGGATGTGCCTGTGGACCAGTGGAATGAAGTGATCCCCTCATCCCAGATCCTCTCAGCTGATTATATTGATGACCTCCAGGCCCCAGCTCGTAGCTTCATCTCCTGGCGTAGGTTCCTGTGCTCCCTCGGGGTGCAGTAGTCTTGGTTTATCTTTACTGCGATGGGGCCCTTTTCCCAGCAAGCCTGCTACTTATCAACAGCTGACAAGATTTAGTTTATCACCCATGCCATGCAAACAGGTCCTGGTAAATGATGGGAGAACAAAATAATGTATGAGTTATAAAGCTCAGCAATAGAAGACTCGCCTTAAATGGTTCCTTAAGTTTTAGTACCCGTAGGCGTAGACATTTGTTCAACGTTGTTAGCCCAGCACAAACTCAGCTGGAGTCAGTCAGAGTACAGATCAGAATGTAACATACGTTCCCATTGCACACACGCAAGTGATTTGGCATTCGTAATGACAGAAGGCAGAATTCCACAATGGATTTTTTTTTTTTTTTTACAAATGTGGGAAAGCGTTCAGGAGGAGTGACGGTTAAAGAAGATTTATCTTAGTCACCTTCTGGGTCTCTGTCTTCTCTGTCTGTTGTTCGGCCGGTGTTGCGTTTTTCATGCCACATTTGCATCCTTATCCCATGAGGACTGGAGTCTCACACGGTGAAACACTCTTGATAACGCTGCGCACGCATCCCAAATGGCACCCTATTCCATATATGGTGCTCGTACTTTTGATCACAGAAGTAGTGCGCGATATCAGGAATAGGGTGCCATTTGGGACGTATCCTGACAGTATTCTTAACGGAACGCGTTAGAGTTTAAAGAGGTGAAATTCTTCCATATTTCATGGTCCTTTTCCTTTTCGCTATGCACCATATATTCCAGTTGGAATGGTGTGTTATTGTGGAAGCCTGATGTCTAGGATGGAGGTACAGGAGAAGGGTTTCCTGTCCTGGGTTGAAACACTATCGCTGATCTTTCTTACATATTTTGATTGTTTGCTCTAGCCTGCCTGGAGTGTCAGATGGGCGAGCTTTGCAGTTCAATTGGTCCATTAAGCCAGGCAAGCTCAATCAAGCACAGACACAAACACACACTGTCTGGTTGCCACCTATAGAAGTGTGTGTGCGCGTGTTTGAGACCACGTCTCCCCTCCAGAGACAATATTTAGGCTCACTCCCTCTCTGGCCTTGGAGGTTGGCACTTAGCTAAATTATGAAGGGTTAAGTCAACTAAGGATTTTGTCAGAGTAAACACAGATAATTTAGTGGGTCATTGTGAATTAATGTCACGGGAAGCAGGCAAAAATGACTTAGACCTAGAATTTATAGTGGGATCAGACTGTCTGTTTGTTCAGACTGAGAATGTGTGTTATGAAGTTCTCCTTTGAATTTAACAAACCAGTTCTCTTAAATTCATAAATGAGCTGACCATACAGTAGTTTCAATGGTGTTTTAAAATCTCATGTCATATACACTGCAATGGCTATATACATAGCTCCAATTTAGATTCGTATCACATAATGTGCAGCACAATATTATCTGTGGCCTTACTGTGTGAGGATGATGCAATAGTAGGATTGATTTGATTCATGTTCTGAAATACGTTCACATGTACAATGAAATAACTAAACACTTCAAATGTAGCTGGGTAACAGGTATTTTATGCAACAGAATATTCTACTCTTTTCTTAGATTAGAACAAGAATGCTGCAATTGAATGATTGATTTGAAATCATATAACGCCATGGGATCCTCTATCTTTCTCAGACATTCTTGCTTCATCCAACTCCTTTTAAAAGTCACCTTGGAATAGTCCTCCAGACATTCCAGTCTCTGACACAGCCAAGCTTGCATTCCAAATGGCTCCCTATTCCCTGTAGTGCACACTACTTTTGACTAGGGCTTTGACCAGAGCCCTATGGGTCCTGGTCAAAAGTAGTGCACTTTAAATGGAATAGGGTGCCATTTGGGACAGAGACCAAGTAATACTCTCACTATTGTTCCAAAAAGGAACTTCCCGTGAGCCTGTTTAAAAAGTAAGACATTTCACAGCAGACACTATTATCAACCAGGAAATGGCATCATCATGCAGTCGTCATTCAACCCTGCACCTTAGAGGCTGCTGCCCTATGTACATAGACATGGAATCACTGGTCACTTTAAAAGTGGAACACTAGTCACCTTAATAATGTTTACATCCTGTTTTAGTCATTTCATATGGACTGTATATACTGTATTCTATTCTACTGTATTTTTGCCACTCCGACACTGATCCTCCTAATATTCATATATTTCTTCCATTCTTTTACTTTTAGATTTGTGTGTATTGTTGTGAATTGTTAGATACTACTGCACTGTTGGAGATAGGAACACAAGCATTTCACTACACCTGCAATAACATCTGCTAAATATGTGTATGTGACCAATAACATTTGATTCTCCACCAGACCGTAGAAGATATTCCCACTGTGCTTGCATCCCAAATAGCACCCTATTCCCTACATAGTGCACTACTTTTGACCAGCTCTCATTGGGCCCTGGTCAAAATGTGTGCACTCGTTAGGGAACAGGGTGCCCTTTGGGATTCGGCCACAGTCCAATGGGAATGTCTTCCGTGGTCTGGTTTGTCTGTCAGATATAGACTGATACAGTTCTCATAGAGAGCTTTGGATCTTTGGTATTTCTAGATAATGAGACACAGGTGAGCAGGTCTCTGGGTTTTATTTTAAACTCGTCTCTGTGTCCGTGTGTCTGTCTGTTGTAATGTGATCTTGGTTTGTGTACAGTATTTCTCTGTGTTTCCAATGTAATCTTGTCTGTAGCCTCAAATTTCCCATCTTTCACATTTCCATCACTCTGGAAAGTTAGCATAGTTGTAGGTATACATCATATTTCAGAAACAAACCATATTTTCCAGATGAGTGTTAGTGTATATATTTGTGATTGACTGTAATCTTGTTGTGTCTGTACGTCAAAGTCTATTTGTCTTCTTGTTGTGTTTTAGGTGGTGTTCCAGGAGCCGAGGGGCTGAGTGGTTGGCTGGATGTGTCTGTGTTTGATGTTTGACTGTATTCTTATTGTGTTGCAGCTGGTGTTCGAGGCGCTCCACAGCCAGGAGCCAAGGGGCTATGTTGTTGGTTGGATCATTGCCATCAGCCTGCTGGTGGGAATACTCATCTTCCTACTGCTGGCTGTGCTGCTCTGGAAGGTAACACACACACACACACTCAGACTCTCACACACACACACACACACACACACACACAAACACACATTGTCTTCTGCAGGACAGCGAATAGTATGGACTATACTTGGTTATTGCGTTGTTATTGGGAGGTGTTTGTCCCTCATATTGTTTTAGACTATAGCCTAGAACACCTCCCCTCTAACTGGAAAACACACCCTCATCGTGCTCTAGTCTACACTGTAGCCTCCAACTCTGGTTGACCTGTATCCAGGTCAAAACGTTAACCACACCTCCAAATTCTAACACAAAGTAATCAAGGCTGGGGTCATTAAGGACTGTACCCTGTCATTTACTAATTTGACACATTTTTCCTATAATAATTATAATAATTATCTCTAATCTACATAATTAGTTTCCTCACCACTTAATGGCACTATCTTTAATTGCTGTAGTTTGTGTCATGGTAATGTATAATGTAGGGCTCTCCAACCCTGTTCCTGGAGAACTACCCTCCAGTAGGTTTTCACTCCAACCCTGTTCCTGGAGAACTACCCTCCAGTAGGTTTTCACTCCAACCCAGTTCCTGGAGAACTACCCTCCAGTAGGTTTTCACTCCAACCCTGTTCCTGGAGAACTACCCTCCTGTAGGTTTTCACGCCAACCCAGTTCCTGGAGAACTACCCTCCAGTAGGTTTTCACGCCAACCCCAGTTGTAACTAACCTGATTCAGCTTATCAACCAGCTAATTATTAGAATCAGGTGCGCTAGATTAGGGTTGGAGCTAAAACATACATGACTGTAGCTCTCCAGGAACAGGGTCGGAGAGCCCTGGTATAATGTCGCCATCATTGGCTAATGTCATTTGGCATATTGTCAGAGGAACATTTTCTCCCCGTGCTAATGCGTAAGCTCGTTAAACAACAAGCTGCATTAGGCAATTTGTGTAGAGCCTCTTGGTTTGTCTGTGGCAGTGCTGCATTTCTTCTGAAAAAGACAGTCAGCACTCTCAAATAAACTATGACTGCGAATTATTATCAGCAGTCGCAATGAACACATTTCAGCCATCAAGCCTTTGCCAGTGCTAGGTTGTCCAGAGATTGGTTCACACAGAGTCCAGTTGTGAAGTGCTGCTTCTCTTGGATTAGAGCGGCATGCAGTCAGTCACAGGGGAGGTGCTCTTGGCCAGTCTTTAACAACCATCCCAGGAACAAAACAGAGAACTCACTATAATTTACACCAACCATACATACCACACACACACACGCACACACACACAGTCAAGCAGACACACACACCATACTACAAACATGAAAGAAAGGGGAAATGGCAATCACACTGATGTCCAGACAAGAGGCCTCCCCCCCCTCTTAATTGTCTTCACACAAAACTCCTATTCTTTTCCTCTTTTCCTACTCCCTTATTTTTTTTCCACTGGGAAAACCATGACTAAACCCTGGAATGTTGGTCCTGGGATATCGTGTGTGTGTGTGTGTGTGTGTGTGTGTGTGTGTGTATGTGTGTGTGTGTGTGTGTATGTGTGTGTGTGTGTGTGTGTGTGTGTGTGTGTGTGTGTGTGTGCAAGTGTGTGTGTGTGCAAGTGTGTGTGTGTGTGTGCAAGTGTGTGTGTGTGCAAGTGTGTGTGTGTGCAAGTGTGTGTGTGAGAGAGAGAGACACCAGCCATCCCCTTTGCCCAGGTACTTGCACCCTGCCAAAATAAACCCCTCTTACAAGCGCCATGTCCACTATTTCCCTTTTTCTGGAAATTCCTGAGAGGCAGTGGTGTCCCAAATGGCACCCTATTCCCTATATAGTGCCCCACTTTTGACCAGGGTCCATAGGGCTCTGGTCAGAAGTAGTGCAATACTGTATGTACATATGTAAGATCTTAATATGATCACTCTTTTGTTGCTGAGAATTTTCCTGCCAGCAGGAAATGCAAACTTGTAGTGTATTCAAGGTTAAAAAAAGTAGAATTTCCACAAACTGTATCAACCCCTAAAAAAAATGTCCATGAATTATAATCCACATAATAATTCAGTTTCATGTTGCTACAGGATTATTTTTCTGCTGTAGCAAACTGGCTCAAATTAAGATCCTACATCTGCCATTTGAGACGCAGACTAGAGGTCTGTATCAATAAACGGTCTGGTCAATCGAGATATATGAATGAAATCAATGCGAGAGAGAAAAGACAACATACCATACTATAATGACAGTACCACATACAATCAGCACATCATCATCAAATAAAACATTTAGAATAGTAGAAACTACATAAAACAATATAAAAAATGAGAAGCACAACAGCAGGGCCCGGAAGCTCACTTTGGGCTCCTAATGGAGAAAAGGGCCTCAACAGTGCATCTCCAGCAAAGGAAGCCTGGAACTTCATTCAATGTGGTTCTATCCTGGTGGTTGCTGCCTGGTGGCCAGTGTAATAGAGACTGGTAAATCTTAACAGGTCAAACATCTGGCCATAGGTCCACCTCACTGGCAAATGCTCCTTCCCATTGGCCCTTAGAACAACTGCCTACGGTGGCTCCTGGAGTGGTCTAGCGGTCTAAGCCACTGCCTCAGGGATGCATGCACCAGTGCAAGCGAGGGTTTGAATCCGACCCACTGCTAGCACACCCTCTCCTCCTACCTTTACTGTCAGTCTTTCACTGGCCTAGAGTATATAATACCGTACATACAAACAATATGAAACCGCTGACCCAAAGAACAACTGACATGAGTCAAACATCTGGCCATAGGTCCATCTCACTCCCTAACCTTTGCCCCTGAGATTCTAGAAACTGTTGATTGTTGATGCCCATATGAGCAGAGATAATGGAATAGAGACATGTAAATCTTAACAGGTTAAACATCTGGCCACTACACCTCACCACTGACCCTGAGCTAACAACAAGTGTTTTTATTCTCTCCCCTCTCCTTGTCATCCTCCTCTCCTTCCCCCTCTCCCAGATGGGTTTCTTCCGCCGGCGCTACCGGGAAATCATCCAGGCTGAGAAAAACAGGAAGGACAGTGACGAGAGCTGGGATTGGGTGGAAAAGAACCACTGAGAGACAGAGAAGCCAATGAGAGTGTAGGAATTGGGGATTGGGTCAATGGTGGATCCAATGAGCTGGGGGCTTTCACCACAGCCAGCCAATCAGGACTAAGGGCCCTTCAATCTTCCATATGTGGAAGAGAAAAAAATATTCTCCGGATTTTTCGGAGGGAGACCTGACATTTTAGTGGGTGGGGGACTGGGGATTGAGGAAACGAACGAACAGACATCTGAGGTGATGGTTGGTGTGGCTTGCTAGGGTCGTATTCATTAGGACCCTAATTCAGTGCAACAGAAAATGGAAATTAGTGTTTTTTATTTGACAAGCCCAATGAGTCTTTTCCTGTTTTTTTTCTTCCGTTTGGTGCCAAATGAAAACAACACTCGCAATAGAATCGAATTAGTCCCTATGGAGCTTATGGAGATAACTTCCTGACAGTCAAATCTATGGAGGTAACTCCCTGCCAACAGAAAAGAACAGAATGGAACTGGTAAAGAAAGAAGGGGCCTGTTCAGAAGGCTGTAACATAGATAGAAATATATTGTGCAGAACAGAAATGATTGTCAATATACGAATAGGGAATTGCATCAGCTCTATTCATTCTATTTCTATCTGCAACGTTCAGAGTGCTTCACGTCCCTGAATTCACCCAAGGAGATTGATGTCCTGTGACAGGAAGTGGAAATTACAGATATTATCAGACAAGACCATGAAAACCCTCAGGGCTCTGTTTTAATAGTAGCAAAAATTTATTTTTATACATTTTATAGCCATATTGTATTAAATTGGGGCTTCGAGAAAGGGTTGGTTGGGATTTTTGAAGTCTAATGTAAGCATATCTATATGTTTTTCTTTAAAGCACTGATGTCCGAGTTGATAAGAAGAGTTGATGCTATGTTTCCAAAGTTGATCCTTTCTTTTTGAGGCCAAAGATAATCTATAGTATAGTATATGAGTATAGTATATATAATTCTGTACTGTTTCCTGCTCACAAATATCTCTTGAATATCTCACACATATCCTTCTCCCTTAGATATCTATATGGCAACCAGCCAAAGCAAGTCCTATGAAAGCCCATATAAATGTAACTATCAGAGCGGACATTCCCATTCAAGTCAACATTCTATTTTTATGCGTAGACCTTCCCTTCACCATAAACAGAGCTATATTTTTGGCACACATCGAAGTTGTCATTGTCATGAAGAAATGCTGATAACCAAGCAAAAGAGTTGTAATGAGTTTTTAATCGATTGTATATGTAACGCTTTTCCAGACCCTCAAAGCGCTTTATATGGTAAAGAGGAAACTCACCTCATCAACTACCAAGTAACTCATGGTCCAGATGCAGACATCACCAACACCACTGGAGCTAGAGCATTTCATTTACAGTTAGAGCTCTATTCAGTCTGTATGACTGAAGCGTTACAGATTGCGCGCTAGAAATGTAAAGCCGACATGCTGTGTTTACCGTGAATGCCGTGTTTTACCGTGAATGCCGTGTTTTACCGTGAATGCCGTGTTTACTGTGAATGCCGTCTCTGCTAACGAGGAAACATTGCCTTTACATTTCAATCACGCTGTAACGCGGAACTTCCGCGATACAGATTGAATAGAGCCCTTAATTTGCCACATTTCACAAAGTGTGGTCGTTTCAAACTGAAAGTTTAAAATGTGAGTAAGGCAGAAGAGACAGTGGATAGAGGAGGAGTGGATAGATGGCATAAACAGATATACTCATCATTTTTTAGCTCAAAGAAGCATTCCACTTGTCGCCACTAAGTTAATAATCTCTCCAGTGTTGTGTGCCAGAGGAGAAGGTCCATCAATTAGATGATAGTCTGGAAAATTTCACAAATCATGGTATTTAAAAAAATAATAATAATAAATTCAACTGTATCCTTTCATATGAGTGGAAAGGTTTACATTATACCTTTAAATTGCCATTATACCTATGTAACTACATAGAAAGAACTGTATAAACAACATTGTAGTTACAGTAGTGATAGAGTATTGGCATAGGGCTATGCATTAGATGCAAATTAGAACATTTTGGTTTCCAGTTAAAATGTGTAATTTAACCCACATCCCGCCAATCTTTTGAAGCTACAACAAATGTTGTAAAGGAGAAGGGGAATATAGGCTACATTCTTTGAGAATCAAGTGTCAAAAGCTGTTTTGGCAAAGAGCTATCGCTCAGATATCCACATGATCAATCACAAGCATAGCCTGTTTCAAATTTCAGTAAACATGTTTTTATGATCCTCAATGTAGGATCATATGTTGATTATAATGCCAAACA
Source organism: Oncorhynchus mykiss (assembly GCF_013265735.2). Lineage (NCBI taxonomy): Eukaryota > Metazoa > Chordata > Actinopteri > Salmoniformes > Salmonidae > Oncorhynchus > Oncorhynchus mykiss. Next base: position 29,606,206 of record NC_048584.1, on the reverse strand, counting down.
TGACAATGACTAAATAGAAATTGGCTATACAGCTCAAACAGGTCTGGGACCAGGCTAGAGCGATACCAAACCTTATAGGATGTTTTACTCTACATTGCTGGAAGAACACAGCCTAGATCCAAACTGAATTGTTCCGTTTCACTATTGTTTCAGTTCATGTTTGCCACAGTTTTACAATAGTGAAGCTGAATAATTCAGTTAGAATCGAGGCTAGGATGAATATCTGAGATCAGAGTAAACTATACCAACCTACAGTTGAAGTCGGAAGTTTACATCCACTTAGGTTGGAGTGATTAAAACTTGTTTTTCAACCACTACACAAATTTCTTGTTCACAAACTATAGTTTTGGCAAGTCGGTTAGGACATCTACTTTGTGCATGACACAAGTAATTTTTCCAACAATTGTTTACAGACAGATTATTTCACTTATAATTCACTGTGTCACAATTCCAGTGGGTCAGAAGTTTACATACACTAAGTGCCTTTAAACAGCTTGGAAAATTCCAGAAAAGGATGTCATGGCTTTAGAAGCTTCTGATAGGCTAATTGACATCATTTGAGTTAATTGGAGGTGTACCTGTAGATGTATTTCAAGGCCTACCTTCAAACTCAATGCCTCTTTGCTTGACATCATGGGAAAATCAATAGAAATCAGCCAAGACCTCAGAAAAAAATTGTAGACCTCCACAAGTCTGGTTCATCCTTGGGAGCAATTTCCAAATGACTGAAGGTACCGTGTTCATCTGTACAAACAATAGTGCGCGAGTATAAACACCATGGGACCACACAGCCGTCATACTGCTCAGGAAGGAGAAGCATTCTGTCTCCTAGAGATGAACTTACTTTGGTGCGAAAAGTGCAAATCAATCCCAGAACAACAGCAAAGGACCTTGTGAAGATGCTGGAGGAAACAGGTACAAAAGTATCTATATCCACAGTAAAACGAGTCCTATATCGACATAACCTGGCCGCTCAGCAAGGAGGAAGCCACTGCTCCAAAACCGCCATAAAAAGGCCAGACTACGGTTTGCAACTGCACATGGGGACAAAGATTATCCTTTTTGGAGAAATGTCCTCTGGTTTGATGAAACAAAAATAGAACTGTTTGGCCATAATGACCATCGTTATGTTTGGAGGAAAAAGGGGGAGGCGTGGTAGCATCATGGTGTGGGGATGCTTTGCTGCAGGAGGGACTGGTGCACTTCACAAAATAGATGGCATCATGAAGGAAGAAAATGATGCAGATATATTGAAGCAACATCTCAAGACATCAGTCAGGAAGTTCAAGCTTGGTCGCAAATGGGTCTTCCAAATGGACAATGACCCCAAGCATACTTCCAAAGTTGTGGCAAAATGGCTTAAGGACAACGAAGTCAAGAGATTGGAGTGGCCATCACAAAGCCCTGACCTCCATCCTATAGAACATTTGTGGGCAGAAATTAAAAAGCGTGTGCGAGCAAGGAGGCCAACAAACCTGACTCAGTTACACCAGCTCTGTAAGAAGGAATGGGCCAAAATTCACCCAACTTATTGTGGAAAGCTTGTGGAAGACTACCCGAAACGTTTGACGTAAATTAAACAATTTAAACAATTGATACCAAATACTAATTGAGTGTATGTGAACTTCTGACCCACTGGGAATGTGATGAAAGAAATACAAATAAATCATTATCTCTACTATTATTCTGACATTTAACATTCTTAAAATAAAGTGGTGATCCTAACTGACCTAAAACAGAAATGTTTACTAGGATTAAATGTCAGGAATTGTGAAAAACTGAGTTTAAATGTATTTGGCTAAGGTGTATGTAAACTTACGACTTCAACTGTACCTACACCCATTCCATTACTAGAGGCCCAGGGCATTTAATACCAACCTACACCCATTAGTAGAGGCCCAGGGCATTTAATACCTACCTACACCCATTAGTAGAGGCCCAGGGAATTTAATACCGACCTACACCCATTAGTAGAGGCCCAGGGCATTTAATACCTACCTACACCCATTAGTAGAGGCCCAGGGAATTTAATACCGACCTACACCCATTAGTAGAGACCAATGGTATTGTATACCTAGCTACACCCATTACTAGAGGCCCCTTCCCATGACAGAGAAACAGGGCTGAGTAATACCCTTAAAAGAGCAAGGTTAGGGAATATGCTTCGCTCTACTCCATCACCATGCATAAACTACTAGCTATTTAAGGCTTATGAGAACATCTACTTTTGAAGTCAACATGTTTGAATGTAAGTGTTCAAAACTGATACGACTGAATCATCTGGAATGCTCCCATTAAAGCTACAATCTGGAAGACATGTTTTGAGGTAACGGTATACAGCTGAAGGATGGGTCCTATATACAGTGGGGCAAAAAAGTATTTAGTCTGCCACCAATTGTGCAAGTTCTCCCACTTAAAAAATAGGAGAGAGGCCTGTAATTTTCATCATAGGTACACTTCAACTATGACAGACAAAAAAAAATTTAAAATCCAGAAATTAACATTGTAAGATTTTTAATGAATTTATTTGCAAATTATGGTGGTATAAGAATTTTTAATGACCATGGAACAGATTCCCAGAATGCACCTTTTAAAGCACATTTCTATTTGAGAAAGGGACCATTAATCCATTGTAAGAGACCCATAACCCTGTAAACACCAGTGTCTCTTTCTCAAAGTGTCGATATGTGTTATCTGATCAGATGAGTAAACCCAATTTAATCTAAAGCTGTCCTTACATGGAATGATGTAATTGACGAACAATGAGATAGATGTGTGTGGATGTGAGATGTTTTAAAAGCGCACACCTGTCAATTTAAAAGGGTTGAAAAGTTCTGAATGTGCAATCCCAAATGTTGCATGTGCTAGGCAGAGGCGCAACTTTGGTTCTAGATGTGGGGGGGCCCATAATTTGTTTTATTTTATCCAGTCAGATTAACACTCCAAACAGCCTACCCGACCGCTCGGATGCGTCCGCATGGTCCTAAAGCACATTGAAGTGGATTTAACAAGTGACATCAATAAGGGGTCATAGCTTTCACCTGGTCAGTCTATGTCATGGAAGGAGCAGGTGTTCCTAATGTTTTGTACACTCAGTGTATATAAAAACAGCCTTTGACGTTTCAGAGAGGCTTTTGTGTGATAATTAAATTAGGTAAGAAGTGTCTCACATAGCGTCTCCAAGGGCTCTATTCAATTTGTATCGCTGAAGTGTTACAGATTGCGCGTTAAAATGTTTACGGTAATTTCCTATTGAGCTGACATCTGCAGTGTTTACCGTGAATGCAGTCTCCACTAACGTGGGAACAATGCCTTTAATTTAGAACTTTTGCTATACGGATTGAATAGAGCCCTAAGTTATGTAGAGCTTTTTGAAAGCTGAATTGTGTGGTGTTCCTTTACAAGTCTAAAAGGCTGTGACACTTTACTGTGCTTACTATGATGGCATTGTCTTTATCAATCATGCTGCATTGATCTCTGATTGATTGGTTAGAAATACATCCTATATTTTAATGTCACCCATTCATTTCACTGGCATGGCAAGTACTGTACACATTCACCATCTCCTCTGCACCTGATATAGTTATCTATGGAAACTTGACATGTTTTTTTGTATTTTAACTGTGATGGTTTCGTTCTTTACTTGTATATTGTTTCACCTTTATCACACCATAGGTATTTGAATTTTGTTTAAGATATACTACTGTCACTGAATTATCATTTGTATAAAAGTATTGATCTACATGTTTGATGTTTAAACTCATGTTCAAGCTGTATATTTATCTGTTGATACATTTTAGATTAAAACGAAGTTCTCTCTTTTTGTTTTATCAAGAAATGTTCTCCCACTTTGACGTTGTTATAGCTGTAGCGGTTTGCGGTGTATGGCGCCCTCTTGTGGCAGACATATGGTACTTTTCTCACAGTAAAAATTAGAAGGGGGAAATGTCATCTGATACTGGTTGCCATGAAACACTCACATTAAGCACAGCGCTTCTCACTCAGTTGCGTCTAAATAATGAATGTGGGATGAAACAACTAGACTACAGCGCCATGCTGCAACAGTTGCAGACAGAGCTGTCATCCTCACAGGTAAATTCAGCATGTAATTTATTGAAAGCTTTCATCTTCACTTATTAAGAAAATTAAAGACTTTGAAGGTCTACTTACAAAGTATTTAGTTAAAGGTAGACAGCAATATGAGGTTGAACGTGTTATGTTTGCTGCTTGTATAATGACAAACCAGGGTATAGGTTTAACTAGTTTTAATGAACATATACTTCAGCTAGAAAACGTTAGCCATGCAAGGCATTCTTCAACCACCTTCCCCCGCATAACCTGCTGGGTAACGTAGTCTTAATGTTATTAACACATAACAACACATAAAGTAAACAGCATATTGAGTCAATTAACCCCAACTAGGAGAGTTGGGGCAAGGCGTGAAGTTAACACGTGCACAGATACTAGAGTCTAGAATGAGAGAGCATCGAAAAGTCTTGCATCTCACTCGTCGCAATTTCTGCGGCGCTGCTCGTGGCAACGTCATTCCGCTGGGTTTTAACATATTGTAATGAAACAGCAGGGAGCAAGTCTCAAACACTCAACCTTCTAGCGCGCTATCGACCTTGCCCCAAAAGCATGCTCGAGTGGCAGAGTCGATATCCGCGCTTTTAACCAAGGGTCGTTACAATATGTTTAGAAGTTGTTTATAAGGAGACCTAATGAAGTTACCAATGTTAAAAACACCTGCAAATACAAACTAATCAACATGATTGGCTATCTGTATCATTTGTAAATTAAACTTAATATAACATTACTAACCTCCTGGCCATCACTCCTGCAGTACCAGTGTCCAGGTATGGCATCTTTCCTAGACCAGGCTAGCCTGATAAAGACAGCTGCTATAGAGAAGGTGGTGGCCCCCATCGCAGTACACCTGGTCCACCTGGTCCTGCTGTGTGAGAGGGCAGAGGGGCTGGAGGGACCAGAGCAGTTCACCCAGCTAGAGGGAGAAGCACAGGCTGTGGCCAGAGCCACCATGAACATGGCCGCCGTTGCCTACAGGTGGTGGACCCTGCATTCTATCCTTTCTCTTAAAGTGTGTACTGCTTCCCTTGCATACATGTATTTAAAAAACAAAGGACAGGTAGTCTATAATAAATATGGTTGAAGCTCCTTATAAAACATAATATACAGTAATAGTATTATTTGCTAGATTTATAATTTTAGGTTTTACTGTGTTCCCCAAATTTACAAGACAGGTATTCTCTTGCTTCTACCTGGACTGGCTTCTTCTGGTCTAGCATGACACACATTTGTTGACTCCATCTGCTATTGCAAAACAGGAAGAATGTCTTATAGTCATCTGAGCAGGAATCGGTTAATTGAAGCCAGACTTTATTTTCTAAACTTAACAACATGCAAAGTTTGTCATGAACATCACATAGTGAAAAATATGAATACCATACAGAACTGTGAGTGCCCTGATTAATAACAACAAGCCTGGAATCCAAACTGATATGCTCCATTTTACCAGAGCCTTTTATTGCATATAGAAATAGATGGCTCTGCTGATGGCTCATGTCCGTTTGGTTTCCAGGCTAAATAACAACATCATTAAATGAAAATTAGGCTGTTTTTTTCTCTCTCGCTCTTTTCCAAGACGTTCAGAAGCCGCAGATGATGAGGTAATGAGGACAGAGATGTCATCCCTAGTGGAGCCGATGACTGTGTCTGGACAGCATGTCCTCCTGGCAGCCCAGAAACTCCGTATCCAGCCCAGCCTAGCCGAGCACAGAGAGGAGCTCATCACTGCAACACAGAATGTTCTGCTAGGAGTGGTCAAAGTACAGTAACATTAGCCTATGTAGTGACACTTTACTTAAAGTCTGCAGGTACAAACATGGACAAAAGTTTTGAGAATGACACAAATATTAATTTTCACAAAATCTGCTGCCTCAATTTGTATGATGGCAGTTTGCATATACTCCAGAATGTTATGAAGAGTGATCAGATGAATTGCAATTAATTACAAAGTCCCTCTTTGCCATGCAAATTAACTGAATCCCCAAAAAACATTTCCACTGCTTTTCAGCCCTGCCACAAAAGGACCAGCTGACATCATGTCAGTGATTCTCTCGTTAACACAGGTGTGAGTGTTGACGAGGACAAGGCTGGAGATCACTCTGGCATGCTGATTGAGTTCGAATAACAGACTGGAAGCTTCAAAAGGAGGGTGGTGCTTGGTATCATTGTTCTTCTTCTGTCAACCATGGTTACCTGTAAGGAAACACGTGCCGTCATCATTGCTTTGCACAAAAAGGGCTTCACAGGCAAGGATATTGCTGCCAGTAAGATTGCACCTAAATCAACCATTTATCGGATCATCGAGAACTTCAAGGAGAGCGGTTCAACTGTTGTGAAGAAGGCTTCAAGGCGCTCAAGAAAGTCCAGCAAGCGCCAGGACCGTCTCCTAAAGTTGATTCAGCTGCGGGATCGGGGCACCACCAGTACAGAGCTTGCTCAGGAATGGCAGCAGGCAGGTGTGAGTGCATCTGCACACACAGTGAGGCGAATACTTTTTCCGGATGGCCTGGTGTCAAGAAGGGCAGCAAAGAAGCCACTTCTCTCCAGGAAAAACATCAGGGACAGACTGATATTCTGCAAAGGTACAGGGATTGGACTGATGAGGACTGTGGTAAAGTCATTTTCTCTGATGAATCCCCTTTCCGATTGTTTGGGCCATCCGGAAAAAAGCTTGTCCGGAGAAGACAAGGTGAGCGCTACCATCAGTCCTGTGTCATGCCAACAGTAAAGCATCCTGAGACCATTCATGTGTGGGGTTGCTTCTCAGCCAAGGGAGTGGGCTCACTCACAATTGGTGACGAACAATGCCTTTTCCAGCATGATGGAGCACCTTGCCATAAGGCAAAGGTGATAACTAAGTGGCTCGGGGAACAAAACATCGATATTTTGGGTCCATGGCCAGGAAACTCCCCAGACCTTAATCCCATTGAGAACTTGTGGTGAATCCTCAAGAGGTGGGTGGACAAACAAAAACCCACACATTCTGACAAACTCCAAGCATTGATTATGCAAGAATGGGCTGCCATCAGTCAGGATGTGGCCCAGAAGTTAATTGACAGCATGCCAGGGCGGATTGCAGAGGTCTTGTAAAAGAAGGGTCAACACTGCAAATATTGACTCTTTGCATCAACTTCATGTAATTGTCAATAAAAGCCTTTGACACTTATGAAATGCTTGTAATTATACTTCAGTATTCCATAGTAACATCTGACAAAAATATCTAAAGACACTGAAGCAGCAAACTTTGTGAAAATTAATATTTGTGTCATTCTCAAAACTTTTGGCTACGACTGTATACTGTGTTATGGTGAAGTTATAAGAATTGTTTTGACTTGTCATTGTAAGACTTGTGATGAGCATGAATGAACCCATTATAATGTGTTATAATCATGAACTGTTCTTCGTATATACAAACTTATGAATATTAAACAGCATACAGTATCTGTTTCCAGGTTGGTTCACATAGTCGTAGAACAACATATGTAATTGGAAAAATAACAACTATCTGAAAAATATGTGGAGAGTGTTCAAGAAAACCCTTTATAACCCTATAAAGCATGTTGTATAACATTATCATATTCATTAGAAAATGGAATATTATTCAAGAAAACCCTTTATAACCCTATAAAGCATGTTGTATAACATTATCATATTCATTAGAAAATGGAATATTATTCAAGAAAACCCTCCAAAAATCATAATTATCGATTATTTATATTCCTATGTCATCTAGATACTTTCAGTGGAAGATGATGCAACAGTGAGAAAGACCATAGCGGCTGCAGACTGGGTGTTGGACTGCTTATCCTCTCTAGCTTCCTCCCTGGACATCCTATCTCTACTGAAGGCCTTCCATCGTTTCACTGAGGCCCTGGTTCTCCTGAACAACCTGGTAGTGGAACGGGCTGAAGCCCTGCAGGTAAGGGGAGGGAACGTGCTCAACTCTTAGCCTGGTCAAGCAGACTGATCGTTTCACTTCAATTGTCAATTGAAACAGAGTGTGAGCTAGCGTGAGATCAGGCTACTCAACTCCATCCTCTTGTGTAAAAATAGTGAAAGGGTGTTTGCAGTCAACAGTCTGTAACAATGAAAAAAAGAGGACCAGCTGAGCACTCACTCAATGTACCTGTAGTTGCAATTAAAGTATTTGTTTATCTTCTGTTTTCCTACAGGATCCTAGGCAGACGGAGCACTTGCACAACTCTTTGGACTCCTTGAGGAAATGCATCTCTATGCTTCACACGGCTATGGTCACCACTATCAAACATCGAACCAGTGAGCAGGCCCAAGCCGCCAAAACGTACATTCTGGACAGGGTGAAAAGCACTGTGAAAGACATTGTAACTACACTCAAGAGTTATTGCCATAGAGGTGGTGTTGCCTTAGGTCCGTGTGGGTACTACATTGACAGGCGTGATGCTTTGATAAGGCTACTGGCCAGTTCTTCCTCCTCTTCCTCGATCAGTAACGTTGACAGCCTCTTAAGAGATCTTGTGTTCCACTGTATGGTGGTGGCCAACTCCTCACAAAGGGAGCTTCAACTCTGTGTGGTGGATCATTGCCGACATGTCCTACATATCTGGTCAGAAATGTCCAGGCTTGTAAAGCTTCCAGAGAATCCTGATGATGATAACCTGAACCAGCATTTACAGAGTATCTGTTTTTCACTGATGCAGCAAATCCAGAATCTTGACAGTGCTATGATGACTGCAGTTCTCTATCAAGTTCTGGACACGTTTGTTACAGGGTCAAGTCCACTCGAAGATCTGGTGAATATGTTTGGACAAGTCTTGGAGAATGATTCAGTTGAAGAGTTGCCGGTAGATCCAGTTTCTATCCGTGTATTGCTCATGGATCTTCTAACACAGGCTGATAGGATGATCCAGGTTGCAAGTTTCATCTCGGCTTTCGCCACGGATTCTAAGAGTCTAGAAAATGTGGAGAACTCAAGGGCATGCCTCACGCGTCTGAAGGCTGAGATCGAACCTCTTGCACTGGAGTTGGATAAAGACGGTTCAGACGTAGAGAACTGCTTTGAGGCCGTGCAGAAACTCCACAATCTGTGTGAGAGATGGGAAGAGGAGACCGGTCAGCTGCAGGATGCTCTTTGTGACATCATTGATGTTAGAGATTTCACTAGCTTGGCAGTTCACGAGATGGCTAACGACCAGTGTGGATGCGACGCGGCGTATAAAGCCCAGAATCACAAACTGTTCAGAAAGCATGCTGATGACCTTATCTCCCACACAAAACAGGTGGTTCACTCTGTTAGAAGACACGTAGACAAGAGTGACAACCCCATCTACCGCAATGGACTCCTAGTTCTGTTGAAACAGGTCGAAGCGTCACAGGCCAAAGTGGTCGGATCTGTCAGAGACATGTGCTCTGGTTCCAGTCTTGATGTGAATGTATACTCTGTCTTTTCAGATCACACATTTGTGGTGATCCAGCACTTTAGAGTGTTAAGAGAAGGGCTGGATGGACAGCAACATCCACACCTCCTCAGTCCACTGCGAGAGGCTGCACGCCAGAGCATAGTCTCATCCTCAGTCCAAGCAAACAATCAGGTTCAAGGATCAGCTATTGATCAGGAAATAAGAGACCTTGGCCTTCAGTTTCCTGTTCTAGATGTTTCAGAAAGGGATTCACCAGTTGAATATAAAGTTAAGTTCTCAGAAAAAGAAATTAGAGAGCCTATGATGGCAGACAAAGACTTCAATGATGATTTAAAGGGGCCAGCTGTTTCAGGTGAAGCGAATCCAATCCCAAAGCCTCTTGATTTCGACCTTTTGCCCCTCTTGTATAAGGTTGTGACTGTGACTAAAGAAAAAGATGTAACGGTCCTCAACAAAGCCTGTACAGGAGTTCTCAAGCTTTCAAATTGTTACGCTCAGGCTGCGAAAGAAGCTTCAACTATTGTTGATGCTGTCGATAGTCAGACATTGGATATCTTCAGATCAGAGTTAGTGGCCCTGACGCCTCAGTTAGTCCAGACAGCTCAGGAGACTGCGATGAGCTTAGCTATGAGCACGGACAGTCTCTACAAACACAGTACACTGTTCTCTGACCTGATCAATAACATCAGGAAAGTGCTCTTACCAGCTGCTGGAACCTGGTACCATGCCGTTTATTCAATGTTTCAAGGTCGTCCACGAAACATGGCCGCCACTGCCATTTCTCAGGAACTCAGCAAAGTCATGAGTTTGTGTGCCGATGTGGTGCAGCTGTTGACGTCGTCTGATATAACGCCACCAAGTGACTGTCAGGAGAGCTTTACAGTTTTGCACAGCAAGCTGAACAAAGCCCATAACAACACAAGAGAGCTGACAGAACTTGCTAGCTCATCAACATCAGGTCAGGCAGATCAACTTGAGGGGCCTTGTATTCTGTGGGCACTGTCAGTCCAAGTTTTGCTAAATTCTTTGGATAAGATTTTAGGAACAAGGGAAACATTTATGAGACAGTTGACCCCTCAGAAAAGGTTGGCGGCCATGTCCGAGAACTCACTGCGAATCCAAGAGGCAGCGAGACTGACTAGCGTGAATTGTAGAAGCGCCTACAAAGTGAAAACGTTGACACAACTTCAGGAGGAATTAAAGACTCTCACTGAGGCATACTTACAGGTAGCTGAGGACCTCTGCATTGTATCTCTCTCAGGCATCCTCCAGTTTGCCAGGTCAGAAGTTCTACAAAGACAGCTTCTGATTAAAATGAGGGTGCTATCCGGCCACTTGAACAAAGCAAATAAGGACTATGTCACCACAATTCAAAATATCGTAAACATTGCTTATAAGGCTTCCAAGCACCACAAAGATAACAAGACATCCAAGGAGGCCCAAGAAACATTTGAGACTGCTGCAGAGTTGCTTTTCAAGAACGCCAAAGCTGCTACCAAGAGGGTTGAAGACTGTTTCAACTACATTCGCAACCCTCGTGCTCGGATTAACCTGAGGTCCATCAACGATCATCTGTCCTTCCAGATCTCGGATATAGTGAGCCGAGCCAGGCTGGTAGTGGAGACCCACTGTATCTACGACACTCTCAGTCTGGAGATCCAGATACAGTGCTGGTCGGCCAAGGCTCGCTTTTTAGCCGAGGAAATCTATAAGGTGGATGGGCTAAGCCAGGAGACTAAGGAACACATCAAGGTAGAGTTAACTTAGCTCTTTGTTGTTTATATTCCCCTTGTTTTCATTATTAAGAACACACTGTAACACTTTGTTATACAAATAAAATAATGTTATAAAATGCATGTGTTATTATTATGAAGGTTGGTCTGCAGGGTGGAACACCAGGAGATTCCAAAGAAGGGATGACTGAGAGCAATCTTTCTCCTACTCTGAAGAAGCTTGATTACCAACCAGACATTGCACCCTGGCAGACAACCAATCCAGAGAATATTAATACCACAGAACAGAATTCCAGTATGTGTGGTGCAACGCTCAAATATGAACCTGCGACGGCAACAAAACAGTATGTAAGTATTGAATAGCTGATACTTTAAATATTTTAACTACATAGATACAAGATCATCTACTTTTGTATTGTACGGTATTTGTGCTTTTTCTGTTAGAATTATATTCACATTATATAGAGTATATATAGTTGAAGTCGGAAGTTTACATACACTTAGGTTGGAGTCATTAAAACTCGTTTCTCAACCACTCCACAAATTTCTTGTTAACAAACTATAGTTTTGGCAAGTTGGTTAGGACATCTACTTTGTGCATGACACAAGTAATTTTCCCAACAATTGTTTAGACAGATTATTTCACTTATAATTCACTGTATCACAATTCCAGTGGGTCAGAGATTTACATACACTAAGTTGACTGTGCCTTTAAACAGCTTGGAAAATTCCAGAAAAGGATGTCATGGCTTTAGAAGCTTCTGATAGGCTAATTGACATAATTTGAGTCAATTTTAGGTGTACTTGTGGATGTATTTCAAGGCCTACCTTCAAACTCAGTGCTTCTTTGCTTGACATCATGGGAAAATCAAAATAAATCAGCCAAGACCTCTGAAAAAAAATTGTAGACCTCCACAAGTCTTGTTCATTCTTGGGAGAAATTTCCAAACACCTGAAGGTACCACGTTCATCTGTACAAACAATAGTGCGCAAGGATAAACACCATGGGACAACGCAGCCGTCATACCGCTCAGGAAGGAGAAGCGTTCTGTCTCCTAGAGATGAACGTACTTTGATGCGAAAAGTGCAAATCAATCCCAGAACAGCAAAGGACCTTGTGAAGATGCTGGAGGAAACAGGTACAAAAGTATCTATATCCACAGTGAAACGAATCCTATATTGACATAACCTGAAAGGTACCTCAGCAAAGAAGAAGTCACTGCTCCAAAACCACCATAAAAAAGCCAGGCTACGGTTTGCAACTGCACATGGGGACATAGATCGTACTTTTTGGAGAAATGTCCTCTAGTCTGATGAAACAAAAATAGAACTGTTTGGCCATAATGATCATCGTTATGTTTGGAGGAAAAAGGGGGAGGCTTGCAAGCTGAAGAACACCATCCCAAACGTGAAGCACGGGGGTGGCAGCATCATGTTGTGGGGGTACTTTGCTACAGGATGGACTGATGCGCTTCACAAAATGGATGGCATCATGAGGATGGAAAGTTATGTTGATATATTGAGGCAACATCTCAAGACATCAGTCAGGAAGTTCAAGCTTGGTCACAAATGGGTCTTCCAAAAGGACATTGACCTCAAGCATACTTCCAAAGTTGTGGCAAAATGGCTTAAGGACAACAAAGTCAAGGTATTGGAGTGGCCATCACAAAGCCCTGATCTCAATCCTATAGAAAATTTGTGGGCAGAACTGAAAAAGCGTGTGCGAGCAAGGAGGCCTACAAACCTGACTCAGGTACACCAGCTCTGTCAGGAGGAATGGGCCTAAATTCACAAATTATTGTGGGAAGCTTGTGGAAGGCTACCCGAAACGTTTGACCCAAGTTAAACTATTTAACTTCTGACTCACTGGGAATGTGATGAAAGAAATAAAACCTGAAAGAAATAATTCTCTCTACTATTATTCTAACATTTCACATTCTTAAAATAAAGTGGTGATCCTAACTGACCTAAGACGGGGCATATTTACTAGGATTAAATGTCAGGAATTGTGAAAAACTGAGTTTGGCTAAGGTTTATGTAAACTTCCGACTTCAACTGTACATTATTATTATTATTGAAAATAAAAAACAGATACTTTATTTTCATAAGTATTCAGACCCTTTGCTATGAGACTCAAAATTGTGCTCAGGTGCATCCTGTTTCCATCATTGAGATGTTTCTACAACTTGATTGGAGTCCACCTGTGGTAAATTCAATTGATTGGACATGATTTTGAAAGGCACACATCTGTCTATTTTAGGTCCCACAGTTGATAGTGCATGTCAGAGCAAAAACAATGCCATGAGGTTGAATGAATTGTCACAGAGCTCAGAGACAGGATTGTGTCAAGGCACAGATCTGGGGAAGAGTACCAAAAAATGTCTGCAGCATTGAATGTCCCAAAGAACATAGCGGCCTCCATTATTCTTAAATGGAAGAAGTTTGGAACCATTAAGACTCTTCCTAGAGCTGGCCGCCAAGCCAAACTGATTAATCGGGGGGGAAGGGCCTTAGTCAGGAAGGTGACCCATGAACCCTATAGTCTCTCTGACAGAGCTGCATAGTTCCTCTGTGGAGATGGGAGAACCTTCCAGAAGGACAACCATCTTTGCCGCACTCCACCAATCATGCCTTTATGGTAGAGTAGCCAAACGGAAGCCACTCCTCAATAAACAGAACATGACAGCCTGCTTGGATTTTGCCAAAAGACACCTCAAGGACTCTCCGACCATGAGAAACAAGATTCTCTGGTCTGATGAAACCAAGATTGAACTCTATGGCCTGAATGCCAAGCGTCACGTCTGGAGGAAACCTGGCACCATCCCTACGGTGAAGCATGGTGGTGGCAACATCATGCTGTGGGGGTGTTTGTCAGCAGCAGGGACTGGGAGACTAGTCAGGATCGAGGGAAAGATGAACGGAGCAAAGTACAGAGAGATCCTTGATGAAAACCTGCTCCAGAGCTCTCAGGAACTCCGACTGGGGCGAAGGTTCACCTTCCAACAGGACAACAACCCTAAGCACACAGCCAAGACAAAGCAGGAATGGCTTTGGAACAAGTCTCTGAATGTCCTTGAGTGGCCCAGCCAGAGCCCGGACTTGAACCTGATTGAACATCTCTGGAGAGACCTGAAAATAGCTGTACAGCGACGCTCCCCATCCAACCTGACAGAGCTTGAGAAGATCTGCAGAGAAGAATGGGAGAAACTCCCCAAATAAAGGTGTGCCAAGCTTATCGTGTCATACACAAGACTCAAGGCTGTAATCGCTGCCAAAAGTTATTCAACAAAGTACTGAGTAAATGGTTTGAGTGCTTCAGTTATATTTCAGTTTTCTACTTTTTAATACATTTGCAAAAAATTCGTTTTTTTTTTTTTTGCTATGTTATTATGGGGTATTGCGTGTAGATTGATGAGGGGGAAAAAACTATTTAATGAATTTTAGAATAAGGATGTAAGGTAACAAAATGTGGAAAAAATAAAGGGTTCTGAATACTTTCCAAATGCACTGTATACATTCACATATTTCTTTGCAGGATGCCCCAAGGTCTGCATTCTTCAGAGACACCCTATCCCTGACTTACCTCACCCCTTCCCTCACCTACACCGCCTTGTTCCTCAAACAAGAGACAGACAGGTGGGACGCTCGGGGCAACCGTATCGTTCAGGTAACCAGGGAGATTGCAGACCAGATCTACCACATGGCCCAGTACCTGAGGAGGAAAGGGCCCATACTGGTAATGGCAATCAATCAATATTTTTATTTATTTTCACACACTCGATAGGTGCAGTGAAATGTGTGGTTTTACAGGGTCAGCCATAGTAGTAAGGCGCCCCTGGAGCAAATTAGGGTTAAGTGCCTTGCGCAATGGCACGTCGACAGATTTATCACCTTGTCGGCTCAGATATTTCATCTTTCGGTTACTGGCCCACAGGCAAGGTGGTTTAATAGATTTATTTTCATGGTTGGACATAAAAGACTGTAAAAACACCAGGAAATCAGCTCCAAGTGATTTTAATTTAACAAATCCGTTCCCAAGTATTCCCAAACATAATAGAGAGACACGTGATTGTATATAAATGTAATCAAGGTTTGAAATTATTATGTTTTAGTGAAATATTATATCTGTTTGGGCTTCTTGTAGTCAATTTGCAGTCTACAAATGATTTGTAACTATGCTCTAACAGCTAGGCTACCTGACACCAATAATCAATCTGTTTATTGTATTTAGTGCAGTCAGGACGAATTCTGAATCCCTGAATATTTGCTATTTATTTGTCTGTATTAAGCTTTTTCTTAAAAGTATATGGACATCCCTTCAAATGAATGGATTCAACTATTTCAGCCGCACCGTCATAGGGTGCCACCTTTCCAACAAGTCAGTTTTCACATTTCTGCCCTGCTAGAGCTGCCCCGGTCAATTGTAAGTGATGTTATTCTGAAATGTAAACGTCTAGGAGCAACAACGGCGAAGTGGTAGGCCACATAAGCTCACAGAACGGGACTGCCGAGTGCTGAAGCGCGCAGCGTGCAAAAATTGTCTGTCCTCGGTTGCAACACTCACTATCGAGTTCCAAACTGCCTCTGGAAGCAACGTCAGCACAAGAACTGTTCGTCAGCAGCTTCATGAAATGGGTTTCCATGTCAGAGCAGCCGCACACAGGACTAAGATCACCATGTGCAAAGCCAAGAATTGGCTGGAGTGGTGTAAAGCTCGTCGCCATTGGACTCTGGAGCAGTGGAAACGCGTTCTCTGGAGTGATGAATCATGCTTCACCATCAGTCAGACGAATCTGGGTTTGGCGGATGCCAGGAGAACGCTACCTGGCCAAATGCATAGTGCCAACTGTGGAGGAGGAATAATGATCTGGGGCTGTTTATCATGGTTTGCGCTAGGCCCCTTAGTTCCAGTGAAGGGAAATCTTAACGCTGCAGCATACAATGCCATTCTAGATTATTCTGGCTTCCAACTTTGTGACAACAGTTTGGGGAAGGTCCTTTCCTGTTTCATCATGACAATGCCCCCGTGCACAAAGAGGTCCATACAGAAATGGTTTGTCGAGATCGGTGTGGAAGAACTTGACTGACCTCAACCCCATCAAACACCTTTGGGATTAATTGGAACGTTGACCTCACTAATGCTCTTGTGGCTGAATGGAAGCAAGTCCCCGCAGCAATGTTCCAACATCTAGTGGAAAGCCTTCACTGAAGAGTGGAGGCTGTTATAGCAGCAAAGGGGGGACCAACTCCATATTAATGCCCATGATTTTGGAATGTGTTTGACGAGCAAGTGTCAACATACTTTTGGACATGTAGTGTTGATCTATATTACAGAGCAAAGAGATGTTTGTCAACACAGCAAAAGGCGTGGTCTCAAATTGCCAATACATCACCCACTTTGTGAGGGTTATATCAAACCACTGTCTGGACAAACAGTGTACTGCTGAACTGTCTCTCAGAGTGGAACAGATTCTCACCATCACCAACCAACTCACTATCATCTCCAGGTGAGTGATCAATCATTCAAACCAATCAATTCAATGTATTTATAAAACACCTTTTACACCAGCAGATGTATTGCACTATAGACAACTCATGTAGACGTTACCTTCCCAACAAGAAACATTTTGCCTTATAGAATAGCAGTCAAAATACCTGAATATAATTTGTGGGAGTCCTTCAAGGGTCCATACTTGGTCCCTTCCTATTCTAATTTACATCAATGATCTTCACCTCGTTTCCAGTTCTGTATTTTTCATACTGTTCACTGATAACAATAATGTATTTATATTATACAAACATCCACAGAATCCAATATCCTAAAGTAGATCAGAACTAATACAAGTTACATACATCTATTTCTACAGTGTTAATGCATTGACCCCTGGAAGCAAGTCTTCAGATGAGATCCTTGTGAAGAATGCCCAGAACCTGCTTCAGATAGTTCTGCATGGGGTCAGAGCAGCAGAGACAGCCTGCATCAAGGTAATAACCACTACCGGGAGATGTACACATTCCCTGCCCCATAAATGTATGGATTCCCTGGTAAACCTGTACATTTACAATTGATAGGGAATGTATATATTTCCCGGTAAATGTATAGATTTCCCGATTTTACACATTAACCATAACAGATAGAAATCTGCCAAACAGGGTTTGAAACAGCCGGAGCCCAACTCAGATGGGGTGGAGGCAGCAGCGCTCTGTTTCCAGTGGAAGAGGAACCTACAAATGCACCGAGCCCAGCAGAACTGTAATTCAGACACAGATGATCTTGGCCTGAGGAGAACCTCCCAGCACAGAGAATCCCCCAGCCTGGCCCTTCCTATTCACATACAGAAACAGGGATTCAAGTGAACGTGTCAAACCCCATGGACTGGACACCAGGAACTACTTGTTGCTACCATGTAAACATATGAATCATGTCCACAGGACACACAACTTTGTGACCACATTTCTTAAATACTAGATATGTTATCAAGCACATGATGTGCAATGCATTACACTTCATAGAAATGTTTGGCTGTAAAGGATATTTTGAAAATAGCAAAAAGTTTAATATTAAGGAATGTGGATTTGAAATATTTTGGGCATCAGAGTAATCTTGAGGGAATCCTATTTGTGTCAGAAAAGGATGTTCATATGATAGGGAAGATATACAAAACTTGCAGAGATCCTATCCAACTGACAATCTCTGACAAAAAAATATAAACTATTGGAACCAAGACTTAAAAATAACTGACATTGGTACAAGATTGAGGGAATGTTGGAACATAACTAACGAAATTACAGTTAACAAAAATGTACGCTTAATCCAATATAAACTAATGTTTTTAATTTATTACACGAGACAAAATTCACAAATTCTACAGCACAATGGCAGAGTCACGTCTTAAGTGTAAAACGAACAATGACTCAATAATCCATGCCTTCTGGGAATGCTATAAAGTCCCAAAGTTATTGGCAGAGTTAGAAAGTTGGCTGTCAGAAGTATTAGAATGTAAATGTACTTTTAATCTGTCTGCATATTTCAAGACATGGCATACGAGGGTGCAGTGAGATACCCGATGGGTTGGACCATATTTTTCTTGTCAATTATCTTGAAAAGACGTATAGTTACAAACTGGAAATCAACCAATCCTCCATCGTTAACACAATGGAAAAGTACAATCCTTTATTATCTAAATGTTGAAAGTGCGTGGGTGATGGAGAGAAACAAAATGATGCCGTTTGAGGCCATGTGGCCTGGCGGAGAGTATTGCTGGAGATGGGGGTGTGAGAGGGTCTAGGCAGGGGTGATGTTGTGGATGTTTGTGACTGTATATTGTTGTTTGCATATGGATGTTATGTATTGGGGGAATAAAAGAGGAATGAATATAAGTCATGTACATGTCCTTTGGCTATACATAAATACATCTCACAACATAAAGGAGGATGTCATGTATGGATTTCTTTTTTTGAAAGACACTGCTTAAAAAGGCATTTCAACATGATGAGCATCTTTGAGTTTGACCATTTAGACAATATCTGATCAACCATATTGACATTATAAAACAAAACAAACATGACATAACCCAGATTACACCATTCATAAAAAAACACTGTGTTTATGATACGAAACAAGCCATTTAAAATGTGACCTAATAGCATATAATAAAAATCAATTCAATTCAGTCAATCTCAAATGTAGCACCATACATAATCACACAAAATGGACCAAATGAAACCCATGTTACACCCACTTTCAATATTCTCATTTCTTAACCACCATAGTGAGCATAGAACACAAATGTAAAAGTGTCTGTAAATAATATTAAAGTATAAGATCAAAAGGAAAAATAACTGAGATTCAAGGTTTACTTAGTGTTCTGGTATATAGGACTGTATTGTTTGTTTTTTAAACGTTTTTTTTTTTCTCAAAAGGTGTAGACCTGGCCGAAAATACTGTACTGTTTCATAAAACAACCATTTTAATACAGTTCCTTAATATTACATATTTTGATATGAAAGTTAAACCCTTAATACTGTCCATATCTTAACTCCCTTTCAAAGACCAATAACATCCCTATAGACTTAAGATAGTTATACTGTACATAAACCAAGTCTTTGCACAGCCAGCATCTACCCTACGTCTATGCTGCCATGACTGGTAGCCATATACTGTATAATAACATGATCAAATGTCTGTCTTGAAGCAACAGACAGGGACTATCTCTATCAATGTACAATACATTTAGTGACACGTGAGTCTATTCTCAACAGATCCTGAAGAACAGACAGTTTTATATACAGGTGAAATAAATATGTAAAGCTCAATAATAATGATACAAGTTTCTAATAAATGTACAGAACATACAGTATATTTTACTAGGTTGTCAATATATTTAGAAACATTGCAACACAGGAGTGTTTTCATATATTTCAAAATAGGAGCATTTACTGACTGAAAGGGGAGGCAGTGGGGTCGAAGGTCTTGAATACGTCTTTCAGCGGCCTATCGTCTTCTGTCTCCTCCTTCTCTTTTGCTTCCTCCACCTTCTCCTCCTCTTCTCCCTTCTCCTCCTCCAGCTCCTTCTCCTCCTGCTGCTTGGCCTCCTTCTCTACCTGTTTGACCTGTCTGGGGTCTGTGTAGGGGGGCCTGATCAGGCCTGCGAGGGCCTGGATGGGTAGGTGGTGGACCGCGGGGGCGGAGGATTTGACTGGGGAGCTGGGAGGCTCCGACCCTGACATTGTCACTGTAGGAGCAGAGGAGAGGGTAAGAGGTGGACGACTTTTGGACCCAGACCCATCCATGGCGCTCTCTGTACCGCCCTTGACATCCTGTGTGGATACAGACCCTCCAGATCGCTGGGTTGGCGAGAGCGAGGATGATGCTGGAGTTTTAGTGTTAGTGTTGTTTTCTCTCTTGGCTGGTAGTTTGAGGATCCCAGTCTTCCTCGGGGGCTCTGTCTCGTCCCGCTGGCCCTGCTGTGGTGCCTGGTTTCTGGGGTCATAAAGGCTGATGCCCCCTAGCAGGGTGGAGGTGGTGGGGCTCTCTAACCCACCACCGGACGAGGACAGGCGCCCTGGGGCGTACGGACACAGCTTCTCTGGCTTCTCAGCCTCAGATTTAGATGGAGCTGGCGCCGGGGCTGAAAATGTTAACGTAGTGGTTTTGGAGGAAGAGGTTCCACTAGCACTGCTCCTCTGCAACCTGGGGTCTCCTCCACCTCCCCCACCACCTCTCTCCGTCTCCCTCAGGATAGGAAGCTTAGTGTCCACACTACCTGACCGACCTATCCGGGGGTCCACACCCAGGGCCTTGTGTTGCCTGGGATCCAACAACCTCTCTGTTGACCCCCTGGGCTCCAGTGTCCTGGAGGGGAGCCTGCCTAGTCCAACCCCCACACCCAGCACACCCTCCTTCAGACGGGCAGCGACCAGGCGAGGGTCCATGTGTGGAGGGGTGGTGGAGGTGGTTATGGTGGAGTGGTCAGGGGATAAAGTCCTGGTCCTATTGTTGGTTCGGTTCATCTGTGCGTCAGCGATGAGGGGCGGTAGAGGTAGATTGATGGAGTGCTCCTGTTTGGGCACCAGTGAGGGGATGAGATCCTCAGCCGACCAGACCACGGTTGAGGCATAGGCTGGGCGCTGTAACACAACGTCTACACGGATGTGGCTGAACTGCTGCAGCTGGCAGCGTGGGTCGCGGAGCATCACCCCTAAAAGTTAATTTCATCAACATTTTACGAAATATTGTTATGGACAACAAAGTTTTCTATTCTATTCTATTTCATTTCATTCACATGGCAGATGTCAGTAAGACAGTAAGAAAATATTAAATACTAGGCTAGAAAACAACAACAGCAGCAGCATTCAAAAGAAAAATAGGCTTTAAAATATTAGGGTTATACCTGGGCAGGAATCCAAAGGGATGAGAGCAGCCCGCTCTCTTAGCTCCCTCTCTCCATCCTCATCCTCCTCTCTGGCTGGAGCCTTATTGTGGTGATGCTGCTGCTGGCGATGGTGGTGGAGCTCTGGTTTGAAGGAGTTGGGTGGCTCCAGGGGCCTCACCTTATTAGATTAGATTCAAATACTAATGTCATCAAAGAGGAGATTGGTTTTTCAGCATATAAGCTCAATACAAAGTAACAACAACAGACATGCACCAGCATTAAACAATAGGCTAGATATCTATACCTTCCTGGGGTCCCTGGCCTGTCTGGGGCCCCCGCTGGAGTCGGGCTCTTTCCTCATGTCTGGTGGTCTCTGGCGGGGGTCTGCTGCCTTCATACGGGGGTCGCTGGGTGGGGCCCGCTCCTTCTGGAGCCTGGGGTCTCCAGGGGCCAACTGTGGAACAGAGGGGTGTTTGATGGACTGTGGCCCCTGCTGGAGCTTCTCATTCTGTTTCTTCAGAGACTTAAGAATGGCCGTGACACAGTTCCCATCCTCGTCATCACTGGAGTACCAGTTAGTAGAGTCATCTGAAACGTGTAGAGTGGGGATCATCAACAAGATTCAGCCAGGGGCCAATTTGTTCTTGAGTGGATGGTTGGGAGGCCGGAACATAATTACAAATAGTTTGTAGACTGCAAATTAACCGCAAGAAGCCCAAACAGATATGTTTGACTAACCCATTTATATACGATCTTGTATCTCTCTATTATGTGTGGGAATACTTGGGAACAGATTTCTTAAATTAAAATCACTTGTTTATTGTCTTATGTCCATTTATGAAAAAATAAATAAAACAAATAGTGGGGAGCCAAATAAAACCACCCGCCAGTTGGGGAACCCTGGTGTAGAGCATGCAAGTTATGTTCATGACGATTATACAGTATAAGCATGATTTAAGTATTGCCAAGCAAGTGCAACCAAGCATACTGTGCAATATCTGTGAAATGTGTACCCTAGTTATTAAATGGTAATGTTTGGTGATGAGTACAAGACTGTTTCACTTTGCTGTAAATAAATAATCCTTCACACTCACCTTTAGGGGTTTTGCCACCTTGTTCCTCAAAACCTTGTGGCTCACTGCCTTGCTGCTGCTGTAGGTGTAGGAGCAGGGCCTTCTGTACTGCAGGGGGTAGGCCCTGCATCTGGGACAGCATTTGGGAGTCAGCGCTCCCCTGCTGTTGGGAGGTGTTCTGACTGAAAGGCATACCCATGTCTAATGGAGAGGAGGTGGGGAGATATGAGGAGGAATATGCAGAGAGTGAGGTTTTAATGAATCAACATCTGTTAACACATCGAAAGAACTGGATATAAAAAAGGAAAGCTATAACAACAGAATAGAATATGGTCATTGCTTGGAGCATTTAGACTGAAAAACCCACATACTGTAAATAATGAAATCCTTGACATAACAAATTGATGGCTAGTATCTGCATTATCTGCTTATTCCTTACTATAAGAGACATTCATCCATGTATCATTGTAAGACCAACCTCCTTGGCCCATGGCCTGAGCCTGGTTCCTGAAGAAGTTGTTAAAGAACTCTGCAGGGTTTTGGCCCACGGCTCCCATGGTTTGGAACGGCACGTTCATGTTCTGAAGCATCTGCATGGGGTCTGGGAATGGAGGGAACGGTGGAGGGGGCCTCTGGAGGTTCATGTTCATATTGGGGTTCAAGTTCATATTTGGTCGGTGACCCAGGAAGGGTGGTGGCGGACCTGGAGGCAGGAATAAACAGCAAATGAGAGGTTTTAATGAATCAAACTGTACAGATGCATTGAGAGAACACAAAGGAAATACCTGGAGGTGGTGGCATGGGGAACCCATGGGGTGGTTGGTGTTGGGGGTGCTGTCCAGGGGGGTTCTGCTGTTGCTGCATTGGTGGCCCAGTGTGGGATGGATAGGGAGGAGAGGGACCCCCCATGGAGCCAGGGGGAGACCCCGGAGGGAGGACAGGGGGTGGGCCATTGGGTCCACTCTGCTGTATGTTGTCATCGGGACCCCCTCCACCAAACTCATCACCCTGAAACTGGCCTCCAGACTGACAGTTGAAGTTGGATCCACTGCAACCCCCAAAAATATGCATTAATTAATTCAGGGGATTTTTTATAACAAATTTAATGGGATAATAAACACAGTGTACAAAACATTAAGAACACCTTCCTAATATTGAGTTGCCCTATCAAGGGTTTTTCTTATTTTTACAATTTTCTACATTGTAGAATAATAACACATATGAAATCATGTAGTAACCAAAAAGGTTCTTCAAATGTTCTGGATTGACTGACCTTCATGTCTTAAAGTAATGATGGACTGTCATTTCTCTTTGCTTATTTGAGCTGTTCTTTCCATAATATTCAGTATACCACTCCTACCTTGTCACAACCCAACTGATTGGGTCAAACGTATCAAGGAAAGAAATTCCACAAATTAACTTTTAACAAGGCACACCTCTTAATTGAAATGCATTCCAAGTGACTACCTCCTCATGAGAGAATGCCAAGTGTGTGCAAAGCTGTCATCAAGGAAAAGGGTGGCTACTTTGAAGAATCTCAAATATAAAATATATCAATCAACAAATTGATTTGTTTAACACATGATTCCATATGTGTTATTTCATAGTTTTATTCTACAATGTAGAACAAAATAAAAAACCTGGAATGAGTAGGTGTGTTCAAACTTTTGACTGGTACTGTATTTATCACAGAACAGCACAAACTGGCCCTAACCAGAATAGAAAGAGGAGTGGGAGGCCCCGGTGCACAACTGAGTAAGAGCATGGACGTACACTACCGTTCAAAGGTTTGGGGGTCACTTAGAAATGTCCTTGTTTTTTAAAGAAAAGCACATTTTTTGTCCATTAAAATAACAAAATTGATCAGAAATACCATGCAGACATTGTTAATGTTGTAAATGAAGAGGCGACTCCAGGATGCTGACCTTCTAGGCAGAGTTGGGAAAAAAGAGCCATATCTCAGACTGGCCACTAAAAATAAAATATTAAGATGGGCAAAAGAACACAGACACTGGACAGAGGAACTCTGCCTAGAAGGCCAGCATCCTGGAGTCTTCTCTTCACTGTTGACGTTGAGACTGGTGTTTTGCGGGTGCTATTTAATGAAGCTGCCAGTTGAGGACTTGTCTGTTTCTCAAACTAGACACTCTAATCTACTTGTCGTCTTGCTCAGTTGTGCACCGGGGCCTCCCACTCCTCTTTCTATTCTGGTTAGAGACCGTTTGCACTGTTCTGTGAAGGGAGTTGTACACCGCGTTGTACGAGATCTTAAGTTTCTTGGCAATTCCTCACATGGAATAGCCTTCATTTCTAGAACAAGAATAGACTGTCGCGTTTCAGAAGAAAGTTATTTGTTTCTGGCCATTTTGAGCCTGTCATCGAACCCACAAATGCTGATGCTCTAGATACTCAACTAGTCTAAAGAAGGACAGTTTTATTTCTTCTTTAATTAGAACAGTTTTCAGCTGTGCTAACATAATTGCAAAAGGGTTTTCTAATGATCAATTAGCCTTTTAAAATTATAAACTTGGATTAGCTAACAAAACGTGCCATTGGAACACAGGAGTGATGGTTGCTGATAATGGGCCTCTGTACGCCTATGTAGATACTCCATTAAAAATCAGCCGTTTCCAGCTACAATAGTCATTTACAAGATTAACAATGTCTACCCTTTACTTGTGATCAATTTGATGTTATTTTAATGGACAAAAAAATATACTTTTCTTTCAAAAACAAGGACATTTCTAAGTGACCCCAAACTTTTGAACGGTAGTGTACATATTAAAGATAATATTATACACAGTTGAAGTCGGAAGTTTACATACACCTGAGCCAAATACATTTAAATTAAGTTTTTCCACAATTCCTGACATTTAATCCTAGTTAAAAGGACCTGTTTTAGGTCAGTTAGGATCACCCCTTTATTTTAAGAATGTGATAATAATAGTAGAGAGAATGATTTATTTCAGCTTTTATTTATTTCATCACATTCCCAGTGGGTCAGAAGTTCTCCAAAAAGTAAGTTCTTTGTCCCCATGTGCAGTTGCAAACCATAGTCTGGCTTTTTTATGGCGGTTTTGGAGCAGTGACTTCTTCCTTGCTGAGTGGCCTTTCAGGTTATGTCAATATGGGGCGGCAGGGTAGCCTAGTGGTTAAGCGTTGGACTAGTAATCGGAAGGTTGCAAGTTGAAATCCCCGAGCTGACAAGGTACAAATCTGTCGTTCTGCCCCTGAACAGGCAGTTAACCCACTGTTCCTAGCCCGTCATTGAAAATAAGAATTTGTTAATAAATTAAATATAGGTCTTGTTTTTACTGTGGATATAGATATTTTTCTCCAGCATCTTCACAAGGTCCTATGCTGTTGTTCTGGGATTGATTTGCACTTTTTGCACAAAAGTACGTTCATCTCTAGGAGACAGAACGCATCTCCTTCCTGAGCGGTATGACGGCTACGTGGTCCCATGGTGTTTATAATTGCGCACTATTGTTTGTACAGATGAACGTGGTACCTTCAGGCGTTTGGAAATTGCTCCCAAGGATGAACCAGACTTGACGAGGTCTACAATTTGTTTTCTGAAGTCTTGGCTGATTTCTTATGATTTTCCCATGATGTCAACCAAAGAGGCACTGAGTTTGAAGGTAGGCCTTGAAATACATCCACAGGTACACCTCCAATTGACTCAAATGATGTAAATTATCCTATCAAAAGCTTCTAAAGCCATGACATCCTTTTCTGGAATTTTACAAGCTGTTTAAAAGCACTTAGTGTATGTAAACTTCTGACACACTGGAATTGTGATACAGTGAATTAAAAGTGAAATCATCTGTCTGTAAACAATTGCTGGAAAAATTACTTGTGTCATGCACAAAGTAGATGTCCTAACCGACTTGCCAAAACTATAGTTTGTTAACAAGAAATTTGTGAGTGGTTGAAAAATTACTTTTAATGTCTCCAACCTAAGTGTATGTAAACTTCCGACTTCAACTGTATAGCTGACAAATTGTGCAAAAAAACATTTACATTATACTGAAGATTATGTGAGCACATGTAAGGTAAAAGTAAAGCTACCTTTGAGCAATCTTCTGAGCCAGGTCCACTGTAGGTTTCACCACAATCTCAAACAGAGAGGGGATCTTCTTTCCCCCAGAGTTCCCCCCACTGCTTCCCCCCTCCTGTGGGCTGGAGGGTCCAGGACCAGGGTTAGGACCTCCAGACCCAGGACCACCGGGACCCGGTGTGGGCAGCAGCCCCACCCCAGGAGGGGGTTTAGGCAGGGGGGCAATCCCCTGTTTCCTCAGGTCCTCCAACTCCATCTCATCTTCATGGGCGATCTCCTCCTCTGTGTTGATTATCTGAAGACAATACATAGGACACACAATGAAGCAAACAATCTGATGCAAAAGCTATACTCTTCACTGTATGGCTGTGGGTAAGGAACTAGTGAACTACTGTTCAGAATTTAGACTTTTGATAGATGACGCTATTAGATGTTACTATTTTGATCCACACACAATCACTTAGTTGTTAGTGTAATGGTTTTAAAACGCAGACCGTTTAGACCGGGGGTAGGCAACCATGGTCCTGGAGGGCCGCAGGCACTTCCATGTTTTTCATTTAACCAACCTGGAAGACCAGGTGTGTTGAATTTGAACTGAACTGATCAATTAGCTCAGCTGGTCTGGCGTGGTGCCTAGTTGGTACAAAATCCTGTAATACCTGCTGCACTCCAGGAACAGGGTTGTCTAGTCCTGGTTTAGACACATAATATTTCAGTTTGTGGTGTTTATGATTAATGATGTTTTTCTTACCTTATCAAGCAGGTCTTTGGTCACATCATTCAAAGGATCATGCGAGAATTTACAGTTGTCTCCCTGATAACACTTGGCTCCAGTATGAAAAAACTTACAGGGATATTCACGTACAGCCATGAGTCAAGGACAAGTATGGAGGAATAAATGCATTACAAATAAGTGTATTACAATTGTCTGTTTTTATGTGGTGAAGCCAAAGACACATTTTCACAGTTTTTCTAATTCTACAGAATACATCAAAGTTTAAATCTGGACTCTAGACTCACATATTAGTACACATATTACATTGCATATCAATATAGGACATCACTTATCTCACATACAATAAAACACACATATTACATAGTATTTTATGAAGAGAATCTCTAGCCTAGTCAATATATGACGGCCATCTACTGACCCAATGAGTCATCATGACTAAACAGATGAGGGAAGTCAACTAATTCCTCTCATTTGAAGTTGATCAGATAAGCATGAACCCTCTAGAGTTAGAGTAATGGTTTCATTCCAGGGTTGGGGTCAATTCCATTTCAATCCAGTCATTTCAGATAGTAAACTTAAATTCAAATTCCAATCCATTGCTTATCAAAGAGGAATTGGAATTTCAGTTACCTTCATGAATTAACCTAATAAAAAATAGATTTGGCAATTCCACGCAATGACAGACACAATTGCAGAATATTTGTTGGTGATTCATATTGAAGGATATTGTGCATGTAGATGCAGTTGTCTCCTTTACTGCAGTATCCTTGGAGGTAGAATTTACACAGCTCCTTCTTCTTGTCTGGAGTAACCAGCTCATGTTCAAACTTACACTGGTCCCCCTGAAAGAGGGCGAATATGATGTGAGGCAGACAGAGATAGAATACAAGGTTGTTCTTTTTAAAGCAAATCAGCATACCAGCCTAAAAAGTACATTGATTTATTTTGCACTGTCATGATACTAACACAATACAGACTTAAGCAGTTCATAGCTACTTATAACAATGCTTATAATTATGAGCGTGCCATAATGCATTATACCTGTAGACCTCCGGTAGTGTAACCGACATTTCTGTTGTTACATTCACCTCAGAGGTGCCGACTTGACTTGCCTTACCTTGATGCAGTCCCTCTAGGAAGTATTTACCTTGATGCAGTCCCTCTAGGAAGTATTTACCTTGATGCAGTCCCTCTAGGAAGTATTTACCTTGATGCAGTCCCTCTAGGAATTATTTACCTTGATGCAGTCCCTCTAGGAAGTATTTACCTTGATGCAGTCCCTCTAGGAAGTATTTACCTTGATGCAGTCCCTCTAGGAAGTATTTACCTTGATGCAGTTCCTCTAGGAATTATTTACCTTGATGCAGTCCCTCTAGGAATTATTTACCTTGATGCAGTCCCTCTAGGAATGATTTACCTTGATGCAGTCCCTCTAGGAAGTATTTACCTTGATGCAGTCCCTCTAGGAAGTATTTACCTTGATGCAGTCCCTCTAGGAAGTATTTACCTTGACGCAGTCCCTCTAGGAAGTATTTACCTTGATACATCGTCCCTCCAGGAAGTATTTACAGATGTATCTCCCGTTGTGTTCCACCGTGTGTTGGTTTATGAACTCCTTGGTCATAATGGGACGCTTCTTCTGAAAACCACCCGGAGGGCCCTTCCCACCACCCTCCTATGGATAAGACAAGCAAAGGGACAACATTAGTCTGAAGCAGACTGTAAAAAATATGGACGTAGCCATCAATGACGTCACCCTATTGTTTCCTATGAGAATGCCCAGTGGTGCATTTGATGACAAGGAAGTGTCATTACAGCATGTCGCCATCTTGCTACAGGGAGAGATTTTTGGAAACATTGCAGTTTGATCTGCTCTACGAAGTGATGTTGAAGGCTAGCTCAGTGCTGCCCCCTCTCATGGAGTATCTAAACTTGAAGGCCGACTGAGGTACTACAGGCCTCCATTAGCAACTAAATGATCCCTTTGTCTGTGTGTGATTTTAAAGTACCATACAAATCCCCATTTCGCCATTCACTATAATGGAGCGTCCTGTTTTCTAGAAACAATGCCTGCAGTAACGCAGATGGCCTTCAACTTGAAATCCACAATGCAAGTGGGCAGTCATTCTCCCCTGGTCTGAAGGTAACAAGTAGATTCTAACAATACTAGATTTTTATATAGAGAAATTATCTTTGCTCTGACATTTCTTCTATAAAATAAAAATAAACACCAGGAGGGCCCTTACTTCCTTCTTATGGACAAGGTCACCAAAGGGACAAAATGGATTGGTCTGAACTCTAAACCAACTGAGGTACATTCTACCAATTCTATTGCTCTTTCTCAATTAGTCTTTTCTAGATTCCTCTCATCTTCTCTCCTCATCACCTTCTCAAACTGGATTGGAGAAGATCCAAGATCCTCTGACCTTCTTCTCCAATGCTTTTTGAAAAGGAGATGAGGAGAGGGGATGCAAGAAATTGAGGAAAGACATATTGGGAAAGCGCCTGAATTGCAATTTACGCCATCTTTGTTCTTTACCTGCTTCATCCCCTCTCCGGCCTGCTCGGCCCCCCCACCTCGCCCCCGGCCACGCCCCCAGTTCTTGTTGCCCTTCATCTGCTGCATCTGCTTCTTGTTGTTCTTGTTGAGCATGTTGCCCCGCCCCCTTCCTCCCACTCCACCTCCTCTGCCACGCCCCCGCTGACCACCAACTGAAAAACACAACAACCATTAAAAGTCAGAACAACAGGATCTAATACATAGATCTTTGTAAAACATTTATGGAAGCTGCAAGAAAATAAAAAACACATTTGTCAGAGGTGATATGAAAATCCAAAATGGACACACTTTACACTACTATAGCCACTAGACTGTTAACTTCGACAAACTTGAATATCATTCGACAAGACATTTCAACACAAAATCAACACAATTCACACAGGCCATACATACACTGCTGCTGTTGTTGTTTCTGCATGCCCTTCATGCCACCTCTCTTCATCTGGTCCTTGGAACCACGTCCCCTGCCCAGGCCTTGGCTAGGAGATATAGAGTCTTTCCCCTGCCACATCTCCTCCTCATCATAATCACCCCCCTCTCCCTCATAGTCATACTTGTCTTCGCTGTAGTCGCTGTACTTGTCATAGTCACCACTACCACTCCTGTGTCGGCCTGCTGACCTCTCTGACCTCTGTGGGTTACCATGGCCACCACTTGATGGATCACATCCATGCTGGAGGAGTCAGTCAGAAGAGATGGTAATGTTGTTATTGAAAAGGTATTGTATATGATAAAAATGCTTGTTTATGCATGCCTATAGGCCCTGCGATAGACTAGTGTCCTGTCCAGGGAGTGTACTTGTAAATCACAAGCTGCCTCCTGATAGGCTGCTGCCCTATGGGCTGTTCTGGCTCAGACAAGGCTTACTTGTCCATTCTCACTTACTTACTTATACATGCCTATAAATACTTTAAATATATGTAACAAAAATATAAATGCAACATGCAACAATTTAAAAAAATAAATAAATAAATTAGGCCCTAATCTATGGATTTCATACGACCAACCACTGGGGAGCCAGGCCCAGCCAATCAGAATGAGGTTTTCCCCACAAAAGTTCCACCCTTCAATGCTTATAAATTCATATAAATGTTCTAAATGCTTATGAATTGTAATACATATAAATGTTACCAAACAATTAAATATTTACCTGAGCTGACTGGCCATCATAGTCACCACCACGGTGTGACCTGTCTTGGTTCTTCTTGTTCTTGGGCCTGTCTCTCTCTGGTCTCTCCAGGGAAGACTCATAGCTGTCAGAACTGGAGCTACTGGAGGGGGAGTGATGCTGGGAGAGAAGAGAGCAAATACTTAGGATGGTATTATGACTTCATTCACATTTTCTGTCTCCCACTGAAATGAATGAATGACGTAAACAAATGTTTGAGTTGTAAGTGCTTATCTCAACTGAATCGGGTCCATAGAGAAAAACTGAGGAAGTAGAACATATCTAAATAAATTGATTTGTAGGTCTAAAGGTCAATTAAGTCAAATCAAAACCTGAAGGTCTACAAAATCAAAAGCAGTGCTGAAAAACCAAAGACATGCTGAATTGAAGGATTTTGCAGACTGAACATATTTGTGATTGTAATTTTTGGAGGACTCTACTTTAACGATGCCAGGCGTTGATTTCATGATTCTGGTCTTACTTTCCGACTGTCGCGTCTCCTTCTCTTTGACCTTCTCTTCTCTCTTGTTTTTTTGTATCTTTTTCTGGAGTGCCTGTGTGTCTTGTCTTCTTTCTCTATGTCTTTTTCCTTTTCTTTCTCGTTTTCTTTTACTTTCTCTTCCTTTTCTTCATTCACTTCTTTGACTTCTTCTTTGCTCTCCTCTTCAATCCCAATCCCTTCATCATCTATTTCTCCATCTTCCAATTCACCATCCTCTCTTTAAACAGAACATAACATGTCAATATCAATTTAGAGAATCAAAAAGTGGACAGGAAACCAAATAGGCCATTTTCAATCTCAATAAACTGCTGTGTCAAAATCAACTTTTCTATCAAACTGAAATTACATTTATAGAGACATTTAAGAAGAAATTGCTTGAATGAACTTCAGTGTTCTACAGAATTAGAAACAACTGTGTTTTTGTCAATAAATCACTAGAAATATCCACTTTTGTATTTTTTGGTGAGAATCCCATCAACCGTCTAGCACCCTATTCTATGGGCCAGATACACATATGAAGCATTTGTGATTTTAACATTGAGGTAAACAAATGTTGTGATTTTGATATATAGGTTAACAAATGTTGTGATTTTGAAATGTAGGTAAACAAATGTGATTTTGACATGTAGGTAAACAAGTGTTGTGATTTTAGCATTCAGGTAAAGCAAATGTTGTGACTTTGACATGTAGGTAAATAAATGTTGTGATTTTAACATTCTGGTAAACAAATGTTGTGACTAACATTCCGGTTAAACTAAAGAGGTGGGGTGAGTTTGACAGCACAAATTTGATGTGTTCAGGCAAAATGTGATAATACACACAGTTCATGTACTGTAAGTCAGGGCATAAATCTATTCTCGGGTAAAGGGACAGTAGTGGAAACAGGGGTCTATGTAATTAACACGTACTAAGCTGCAATTTAATATCAAACAACTTGTGCTGATAAAGGAATAGTTATGGGATATGAATGAGCTGGTTGGGGCATATAATAGCTTTCTTTGTTGAAGATGTGCATGCTGGATGTTTTGCAATGGGGAAAGGTGACAATATATGAACTGCTACATGTTCATGTAATGACCGTAGAGTTCAGATTGGTTGGTGATGGGCCTTAGTATAAAGTGGATGCATTTCAAAAGATGGGAAACACTGGCAATTGAAATAAACAACATATACATTCCTGTTGATAAATATCATGCTTATTCATGCATATCTCCACCAATAATTGTGTTACTTGTTGATGTGAAACCAGAAATTCACACAGGTCATTCCATACCAGGTGCATCACCCATATTTTTAAAGTGAGGTCCTAAATATGCTAATTGACTGATTTGGTTACTATTCCGGTTTGGGCATTTCTACTGAAATCAAGTCAAACTTTTTTAAATTTTATATCAGAAGTGGCCATTTCTTTTTATATATCATATATAATGTAGTTCCCACAAACTTAAAACTAATGCTGCATTAAAAGCATCCCTTTTTTTCCCCAGTGGTGCAAGCTAAACATCTAACAACACTGGCAAATAGATCAAATTAAAGGGGCTTCTAATGATTGTGAGAGGGTGTGGGAGTTATCGACATCATCAACTGACAGAGACAGTCATTCCACACTGGCATTACAGCACAGCAGAGGCAGATTCTCATTCACAATTCTCTCAGCAATTTGTGTGGTGTTCGATAGGGGGTGGTAAAGAAGCGCATCATGACTGGGGCGGGGCTAAGGCTATTACATCGTCGACATTTACATAACCCCCTACAGAATGCAACAATATGATATGACCATGATAACTAACCATACCCATCCCATATCCTCACTCAGTCAATGATACAGTGGAACATTGATGCGATGTCGCTATGCTTCCAAATGGGTGTTTCGTGATGGGAATTCTGTTTTGGACAGCGGGATAATGTTACTAGTACCTCGCTATAACGCATGCATGAAATAATCATATGTGAAAAGGCCCGACTTCAACAACGGAGCGTTGTCTGAGTCATTCGAAAACAAATTCGGCTCATAACACAACAGTAACACAAGCATGTTGTTGAGACGCACAGATGAGTGGGTAAAGAAGATATAATTCCAGACAGATAAGAATGTTACTCGACCTTTCCTCCTCTGCAAGCTCAGAGTCTGTCATGTTTTTGTCAAGAACAACAACGGGGGTTGGGGGACTGGAGACCAGGCTCACAGAAGCCATGGACGGTAGGTGGAAACAACAACGGTTGGAAATGCCTTTCTCCTTTCGAAACAAGACTGAGTTGTTGTAGGCTATTCAGTCTGAGGCCGTTGGTGTTGGGTTGTGTCGTGAGAAATGCTGGTAGATTTCATGGAGACTGGAAAAAACTCACGGTAACCGTTACAAGTCTCAAACAGAGACAGGCAACAGACATTCTTTCTCCTCTCTCATTTCAATGACGTATTAACCCAGCAAGCACAGCTTGATACCCCGCTTTGTTATTATCATCCCGCCGGTAGACTGCTGCCATGGTATCGAGATATTGGAGACGGAGGGAGAAACACACAGATTTGTAACAATTTTCGTTGGTTTCAGCATCTTCATCGTCATAGGACATTGCGCCCGAAACATGTTCTCAAAATGGCTTCTCGGAAACCGAAGAACATCCTATTTTTTTTATGTATTCTTCCACGTATTATGTCCTATCAGAGACAAGGTACAACAAAACACTACAAAGTAATTGGTCCAAATATTGTTGCGGGATCTTTTGCTATACCCATTGGCCTAAAAATGTGTCAATTTTTTTTTGCACCTGGTGCAAGAATAAAGGGTATAAGGCTCACTAGAGAAGTTAACAATATCGTTGTCAGCGGACTGATTTGTAAAATTGACATTCTTGTTTTCTGTATTTCTCACAGATCATAATCTTTCGCCTTATAAATTGTATGGAATAAAATCAATAATGACCTTTATGCTGTTATATATATATATATATATATATATATATATATATATATATATATATATATATATATATATAGTGTGTGTGTGTGTGTGTGTGTGTATGTGTGTGTGTGTGTGTGTGTGTGTGTCAGAGAGAGAGAGAGAGAGAGACAGTGAGCTTAGCCTTGCTATTGAGAGAGGCCGCCATAGGCAGACCTGGCTCTCAAGAGAAGGTAGGCTATGTGTACACTTCCCACAAAATGAGATGGAAACAGCGCTGCACTTCCTAACCTGCCAAGTGTATGACCAGATACCCATATTGCCCTCAGATTACACAGACCCACAAATAATTCGAAAACAAATCCAATTTTCCTTAAATCCCATATCTATTGGGTGAAATACCACAGTGTGCCATCACAGCAGAAAGATTCGTGACCTGATGCCACAAGAAAAGGAAACCAGTGAAGGACAAACACCATTGTAAATACAACTCGTATTTAGGCCGTGTGTCAATTCCAGGTAAATTCGCGCACAAGAAAGATTGTTCCAAGTACCGCCAGCGTGTGTCGCTTCAACCCAAATAATGAATCAAAGTGATCACAAACAGACTTAAGCCCTGTTTCACGCAGCTTCTATAATCAATATTATGTTGTTCGATCAAAACCGTTTGCCATGTTTCTGGGGTATAACAAAAACAATCATTTATCTGAATGGATAGCCTATGCGTTATTGCGAAGAATGCTAATATGTCTGCTATGATGCGAGTCTACCTGCTCCATCCCATTGATGTTTTCCCAGGAATTCATGTAACCGGCGCACAGGGGGGCAGATTTGGCCTCATCAAAAATAATTCCAACCCAAAGCCTAATGGTAAAGTATCCTATTTACGTGCATGTTAAGTTTACAAACTCTCCAGTCAACTTCTGCAATGACTTTCTGTAAATTGATCACTGTAAAAATAGCCTATAAATACATCCCCAGTTATAAGAACCCACATGGCAATAGTTTTGTTCCACCCCATGAACTCACAGATGGTTGCTTGCTCTATTCGGTCTGAGTCTGGGAATGGCGACACAGCCAATGAGAAGAAGAACAGAACATTGGGGAGAGAGAGAAACCCGACTGGGGTATTGGTGGGAGGGATTATTCCTAGTACATCCATCGCTTTTCAAAGTCTACATTTTCAGTTAGGTTAAGCAGTAGATTCAGGCTCACTCTCATCATAGTCTA
Organism: Oncorhynchus mykiss; assembly: GCF_013265735.2. Lineage (NCBI taxonomy): Eukaryota > Metazoa > Chordata > Actinopteri > Salmoniformes > Salmonidae > Oncorhynchus > Oncorhynchus mykiss. Next base: position 29,570,890 of record NC_048584.1, on the reverse strand, counting down.
TCCAAGAGCGCACGGACGGGAACGGGAGCGCACAGCATCCCAACCGTCGCTCGTACCACCTGATGAGAAGTATCTTAGTTCCCATCCTGAATCCACACACTGCCAGTTCAGTTGCGCAAACGCTGCGGAGGAGCTTCGGAAATCGAAGTTGAGTTCGTTGGTTTTCTATTCTTTAAACACCTGACTAAGTTTGACCATTTGGAGAAAAAATCGGATATCATACCAACACCAATCCAGTAGGAATTAAAGTTATGGCACTATCCATGCTGCGCAGCGGTTTGCTTTTTCTGTGTCTGACAACTATCCATACCTGCAATGGTGGCGGACAGGTTTGTAGTCTTCGCACCTATCATCTGTGCATGTGTGTGTGGTAGGCTACATGCTTATTACGCGTAGAGAGAGATGCGTAATTTTTAAGAATATTTTGTTGGAAAAGTTATTGTTTTTTTCCTCAACAACAACCCATGCTGCAAAAGTTACTCTAGGCTACAGTTAATTAGCTTTATGTTACGCTCAAAAAAAGAAGGCTACATTAATTAACACGTATATAAATATGTCTTCCAGTGTTTTGTTATCTGTACACGTAGTCCTTCATGTTCTTCCTCAGACAAAACAAACCTTAACTTGAAATTGCTATCCTTGATTTGAACATGTAGGCTATTATAGGCCATGTCCTCGTCACAAATGAGCAAGGACTGTCCTTACAGGGTTAGACAAATATCCCGTTGAGCAAGGGAAAATACCTATTGAAAGTTAATAAGAGGGAAGCCGTGAGCACTGACTCTTGGACGCCTTTCGGCATCTTTGTCCAGGATTCTAAAACAAGCCATCTACAGTGCCTTGCGAAAGTATTTGGCCCCCTTGAACTTTGCGACCTTTTGCCACATTTCAGGCTTCAAACATAAAGATATAAAACTGTATTTTTTTGTGAAGAATCAACAACAAGTGGGACACAATCATGAAGTGGAACGACATTTATTGGATATTTCAAACTTTTTTAACAAATCAAAAACTGAAAAATTGGGCGTGCAAAATTATTCAGCCCCCTTAAGTTAATACTTTGTAGCGCCACCTTTTGCTGCGATTACAGCTGTAAGTCGCTTGGGGTATGTCTCTATCAGTTTTGCACATCGAGAGACTGACATTTTTTCCCATTCCTCCTTGCAAAACAGCTCGAGCTCAGTGAGGTTGGATGGAGAGCATTTGTGAACAGTAGTTTTCAGTTCTTTCCACAGATTCTCGATTGGATTCAGGTCTGGACTTTGACTTGGCCATTCTAACACCTGGATATGTTTATTTTTGAACCATTCCATTGTAGATTTTGCTTTATGTTTTGGATCATTGTCTTGTTGGAAGACAAATCTCCGTCCCAGTCTCAGGTCTTTTGCAGACTCCATCAGGTTTTCTTCCAGAATGGTCCTGTATTTGGCTCCAACCATCTTCCCATCAATTTTAACCATCTTCCCTGTCCCCGCTGAAGAAAAGCAGGCCCAAACCATGATGCTGCCACCACCATGTTTGACAGTGGGGATGGTGTGTTCAGCTGTATTGCTTTTACGCCAAACATAACGTTTTGCATTGTTGCCAAAAAGTTCAATTTTGGTTTCATCTGACCAGAGCACCTTCTTCCACATGTTTGGTGTGTCTCCCAGGTGGCTTGTGGCAAACTTTAAACAACACTTTTTATGGATATCTTTAAGAAATGGCTTTCTTCTTGCCACTCTTCCATAAAGGCCAGATTTGTGCAATATACGACTGATTGTTGTCCTATGGACAGGGTCTCCCACCTCAGCTGTAGATCTCTGCAGTTCATCCAGAGTGATCATGGGCCTCTTGGCTGAATCTCTGATCAGTCTTCTCCTTGTATGAGCTGAAAGTTTAGAGGGACGGCCAGGTCTTGGTAGATTTGCAGTGGTATGATACTCCTTCCATTTCAACATTATCGCTTGCACAGTGCTCCTTGGGATGTTTAAAGCTTGGGAAATCTTTTTGTATCCAAATCCGGCTTTAAACTTCTTCACAACAGTATCTCGGACCTGCCTGGTGTGTTCCTTGTTCTTCATGATGCTCTCTGCGCTTTTAACGGACCTCTGAGACTATCACAGTGCAGGTGCATTTATACGGAGACTTGATTACACACAGGTGGATTGTATTTATCATCATTAGTCATTTAGGTCAACATTGGATCATTCAGAGATCCTCACTGAACTTCTGGAGAGAGTTTGCTGCACTGAAAGTAAAGGGGCTGAATAATTTTGCACGCCCAATTTCTCAGTTTTTGATTTGTTAAAAAAGTTTGAAATATCCAATAAATGTCGTTCCACTTCATGATTGTGTCCCACTTGTTGTTGATTCTTCACAAAAAAATACAGTTTTATATCTTTATGTTTGAAGCCTGAAATGTGGCAAAAGGTCGCAAAGTTCAAGGGGGCCAAATACTTTTGCAAGGCACTGTATATATGAGCCCACTGTGTGTGTGTGTGTGTGTGTGTGTGCGTGCGTGTGTGTGTGCGTGCGTGTTTGTGTGCAGGGCTCCAGACTGGGACCATTCGCATCAGTGCGAACTCCACATTCTACATGGTCACCTCTCTTAAAAGGCTAAAACCATGATTTGGTCAAACAGTAAAGTTCATTATCCTCATGATTCCCGTAATGACAGTGTCAACCTGCCCCTCTACCTCTTTCGCTGGGGCCTGCTGCGGAAAACACAACTATTCAACGGTGTCAGCTCTCAATTTTGAGCTCAATGGCAACTATTTATAACAAGATATGTGATATGGTTTGCGATAGGCCTATGGAGCGCGAAAATATGCATTGGCCATTGGGATTGCAAAGGCCTTATTGGGCGCTAAACTACAACTGCAGCGTTTTTGGGGATATTCAACATTGACTGTTATATTTACATGGCTGCTAGCAGTGGGTATTCTATTTAGAGTCAGCAATCTAGCGAGTGTGTTTTGAGTTTCCACTTACTCAGGTGGTGAATTAGCCCCAAATACAGTGCCTTGCGAAAGTATTCGGCCCCCTTGAACTTTGCGACCTTTTGCCAAATTGCTGCTGGGTGTCACCCTAGATAACAAGCTGTCATGGTCAAAACATATAGACTCAATGGTTGCTTAAATCGGAAGAAGTCTGTCCATCATAGGGCTTTGCTCTGCCTTCTTGATATCTCAGTCGTACCTGGACTACTGCTCAGCTGTGTGGTCACGTGCCGCAAAGAGGGACATAGGTACAGTGCCTTGCGAAAGTATTCGGCCCCCTTGAACTTTGCGACCTTTTGCCACATTTCAGGCTTCAAACATAAATATATAAAACTGTATTTTTTTGTGAAGAATCAACAACAAGTGGGACACAATCATGAAGTGGAACGACATTTTTTGGATATTTCAAACTTTTTTAACAAATCAAAAACTGAAAAATTGGGCGTGCAAAATTATTCAGCCCCTTTACTTTCAGTGCAGCAAACTCTCTCCAGAAGTTCAGTGAGGATCTCTGAATGATCCAATGTTGACCTAAATGACTAATGATGATAAATACAATCCACCTGTGTGTAATCAAGTCTCCGTATAAATGCACCTGCACTGTGATAGTCTCAGAGGTCCGTTAAAAGCGCAGAGAGCATCATGAAGAACAAGGAACACACCAGGCAGGTCAGAGATACTGTTGTGAAGAAGTTTAAAGCCGGATTTGGATACAAAAAGATTTCCCAAGCTTTAAACATCCCAAGGAGCACTGTGCAAGCGATAATATTGAAATGGAAGGAGTATCAGACCACTGCAAATCTACCAAGACCTGGCCGTTCCTCTAAACTTTCAGCTCATACAAGGAGAAGACTGATCAGAGATGCAGCCAAGAGGCCCATGATCACTCTGGATGAACTGCAGAGATCTACAGCTGAGGTGGGAGACTCTGTCCATAGGACAACAATCAGTCGTATATTGCACAAATCTGGCCTTTATGGAAGAGTGGCAAGAAGAAAGCCATTTCTTAAAGATATCCATAAAAAGTGTTGTTTAAAGTTTGCCACAAGCCACCTGGGAGACACACCAAACATGTGGAAGAAGGTGCTCTGGTCAGATGAAACCAAAATTGAACTTTTTGGCAACAATGCAAAACGTTATGTTTGGCGTAAAAGCAACACAGCTGAACACACCATCCCCACTGTCAAACATGGTGGTGGCAGCATCATGGTTTGGGCCTGCTTTTCTTCAGCAGGGACAGGGAAGATGGTTAAAATTGATGGGAAGATGGATGGAGCCAAATACAGGACCATTCTGGAAGAAAACCTGATGGAGTCTGCAAAAGACCTGAGACTGGGACGGAGATTTGTCTTCCAACAAGACAATGATCCAAAACATAAAGCAAAATCTACAATGGAATGGTTCAAAAATAAACATATCCAGGTGTTAGAATGGCCAAGTCAAAGTCCAGACCTGAATCCAATCGAGAATCTGTGGAAAGAACTGAAAACTGCTGTTCACAAATGCTCTCCATCCAACCTCACTGAGCTCGAGCTGTTTTGCAAGGAGGAATGGGAAAAAAATTCAGTCTCTCGATGTGCAAAACTGATAGAGACATACCCCAAGCGACTTACAACTGTAATCGCAGCAAAAGGTGGCGCTACAAAGTATTAACTTAAGGGGGCTGAATAATTTTGCACGCCCAATTTTTCAGTTTTTGATTTGTTAAAAAAGTTTGAAATATCCAATAAATGTCGTTCCACTTCATGATTGTGTCCCACTTGTTGTTGATTCTTCACAAAAAAAATACAGTTTTATATCTTTATGTTTGAAGCCTGAAATGTGGCAAAAGGTCGCAAAGTTCAAGGGGGCCGAATACTTTCGCAAGGCACTGTATACTGTTAACCTATGATATTAGTGCACATAAAAATGCAGGCAAATTCATCTCTATTGAACAAAAACAAACCAGAACATTCTGGAGCCCTATTTTAACAGTAAAATCTAACCACAATAGCATAATTGTCAACCCAAAATGCAAGACAATCACTGAATTAGGTTGCACATCAAAATAATTTGAATAACAACATGAGAAGATGACGAAGCAACGTGCTTCTTGAATAGCATCTCAGTAGTCTATTACACATTTCAATAAAGCACTATGAATTACTTCATAAGATGATACAAATGTTTTCAATTGAGTGACGTTACAATTTCATTTGGGTGCGAACAAATCATGGGCTGGTGCCATCAAGGGAAAAATTGTAGTCTGAGCCCTGGTTTGTGTGTGTGTTTGTGTGTGTTGCTAGGATGGATATGAGTCCACTACTGTGTCAGTTAGTGGCATTTCCATTTACCCTGTGGGAGAGTCGTCAAAGAAAAGAAAAGAGCACATGGAATAAGTCTTATTGAAGCATAGGGCCTACTCTTGGCCAATGGCCCTCTGAGAATTGACCTTTATAAGGGCAGTTCTGCCTCAAGGGCAGAATCAATGGGATTTCTTAAGTTTAGGAAAGTTATTGCAGTACTCACAGTGGGCATTGATTGTCATTTCAAGTATGCAAGGTATGCCCTCACCTGAGAAATTACACTTTTCTACAGACTTGTTAAATATGATTGAAAAGGATTAGCAAACAGCCATTTATTTCACTGTTCTCTGAGACTTTGGAATGAGCTTATCTGTCAACAGCCTGCTCTCAAATAGCTCATGGGCTCATGGCATCCAGGCTATGTGCTGAAGCTGAATACAAAGCTGGTCCATTCAGAGTTTGTTATCCAAGGAGTCTGTAGCTGTGTCCCAAATGGCACCCTATTCCCTATATAGTGCATTATTTTTGCATCGACCTCAGTCAAATGTATTGCACTATATAGGAAATAGGGTGTAATTTAGGATGCAACCACTGTGTTTCCTGCCATGTAAATATACAGAGGGCCAGGGTTCTGGACAGAGGTCTCACTGACAGACATCTGTCAAACAGCTTTGGTCCAGCTGCTGTATTGTCTGACACTGGAGAAGAAGGAGAAAATGAAGAATAGAGCGAGGGGTAGAGAGAGAGGGAGAGAGACAGACAGTGAGAGGTGCGTGGTGTGGCGGCCTCTCACATGGTCCTCCAAGTGAGTACCAGGACCAGGGGGAGGAGGGTTTTGAGGGCTAGCGGAGACAGCTGTGGCTAGAAGGTTATTACTTTAGAAGTAGTGTACGCACAGCCAATAACTTTCAGGTGCACTGTTTTGACCCAAAGGTCGTTGTCAGGCTCTTTCTTTCAGGAATCCTCGGTATGACTTCTGAATGTTAATAGAAGGATATGATTGCTGAATCTTCCATGACCAGGTGGCAGGCCACAGCCATAATACTAATACAGTAATAACACAACGATATGAATGTTATCATTATTTGATCTCTGAAATCACAACCAACAACATTACTATAATAATACTCAGTGGTGTAAAGTACTTAAGGAAGAATACATTAAAGTACTACTTAAATCATTTTTTGGGGTATCTGTACTTTACTTTACTATTTATATGTTTGACCACTTTTACATTTACTCCACTACATTCCCAAATAAAATATTGTACTTCTTACTCCATACATTTTCCCTGACAACCAAAAGTACTCATTACATTTTGAATGCTTAGCAGGACAGGAAAATTGTTAAATTCACACACTTATCAAGAGAACACTTGGTCATCCCTACTGCCTCTGATCTGACAGACTCAGTGTGCCCCTGGCAATCCGTACATTTTAAAAACAAGAAGATGATGCCGTCCGCCTTGCTTAATATAAGGAATTTTAAATGATTTATACTTTTACTTTTGATGCTTAAGTATATTTTTTCAATTACATTTACTTTTGATACTTAAGTATTTTTAAAACCAAATACTTTTAGACTTTTACTCAAGTAGTATGTTACTGGGTGACGTTCACTTTTACTTGAGTAACTTTCTATTAAGGTATCTTTATTTTTACTCAAGTATGACAGTTGGGTACTTTTTCCACCACTAATAATACTACAATGATATAAATGTTATTGGTCTTGTTGAAAACACCTGTGCAGCTGTGAAATTGGATTGGGATTTGTTTTGGCGACGGTTGTTGGAAATGCTAGGGAACACTGGCGGAATGTCAATATTTGTAACCACAGCCATCACAGAACCCACCCACCACCAGACATTTTGAAGTTTGATTTGGGTACATCCCAAATGGCAGCCTATTCCCTACACTCTTAGAAAAAATGTGCTATCTAGAACCTAAAAGGGTTTTTCGGCTATCCCCATAGGAGAAACCTTTGAAGAACCCATTTTTGGTTCCAGGTAGAACTCTATTGGGTTCCATTTAGAACACTAGGGTTCTACATGGAACCCAAAAGAGTTCTACCTGGAAGAAAAAAAAGGTTATCCTATGGGACAGCCAAATAACCCTTTTGGAACCCTTTTTATGTATATTGTGTATAGTGTATATAGTGCACTACTTCTGACCAAGGCCCATAGTGCTCTGGTCAAAGGTAGTGCACTATATAAGGAATAGGGTGCCATTTGGGGACGTGCCTTGGAGTTAATCGAGTGATGTCATTAACTACCACAGCTGCGCTAGGCTTGTTAAATCATACCTGCCTCTTCTCATATGTTATGACGATTACACATTTTGTGGATTTTATTGGTAGTTGTGATTTATTGAAGCTTGCTCATTTTAATTGCGCTATAATACTGTCATAGTGCAAATCATGGTTTATTTATATGCTTCCCATTAAATTGATATTAATCATGGTTTAATATCTTCAAATACTTGTTGTTTTAACATTTGGTTATGTGTGTGACTAAGAACAAAATAGGTTGTGGCTTGTAAAACTGAAAGCCAACACTCCTTAGTTTCTAATTTCCCAGTTCTGTACTGGTATGTGCTTCATTATTTTCCAGAACTGCATGGACAAACACCACCAAGAACCATGTTCTTCATGTTGTTTTCATGTTTGACCAGTTAAACATGTATGTAACTGAATGATATCTTATGTTAACATCACAGGAGGCTACTGAGGGGAGAATGGCTCATAATAATGGCCTTGAACAGAGCAAATGGAATGGAAACCATGTGTTTGATGTATTTGATACCATTCCACTGGTTCTGCTCCAGTTATTACCACAAGCCCGTTCTCCCCAGTTAAGGTGCCACCAACCTCCTGTGGTTAACTCTGTCTCCAAGTTGTATGTGTCTCTCTGTCTCTAGAACTGCATGGATAAACACCAGGTGGTTGGTGTTCTCCGTCAGATGGAGAAGTTTCTGAAGGGACAGGAGATGAGATTCACAGAGGGACTACGCATCATGAAGTCAAAACTGGCAACCCTACAGAACTCTGTCTCCAAGTTGCCTCAGGCCGATCAGTCGGCTGGTGAGTAGACCGAGAGTATAGCCATTCTCCAGCACTCTGCAGCACCTGAAATCAAACTCTTATTTAGCCATGTACAGACCAGCCTAAGAGTTCTTTACGCTATCTTGCTCTCATTCTCTAGCTGTCTCTCCTCAATATAGCAGCTGATGAATGATTTGTTCTTAACTGACTTGCCTAGTTAAATAAAGGTACAATAAAAAAAAGAATTCATCAACAGAGGAGAAAATTGGAGCACGTTGAATGATAATGGAAGTCGATTTCAGAAATGCTTCTTTATTATTAAAACCAGAAATCTACTTTGATTGTCTTTCAATTTACTCCACTTTTGTCCTCTATTTATGCACCATGTTTAGAGAGCCAGGCCCAGGCCTAAAGATCCCCTAGCCTGGGCCTACTTCCATTGTCCTTAAGAGGGGCTCTACTGCAGAGACATAACATCCTAACCAGAGGGTAAGGGGAGGAGTGTTAGAGGCTAGGGAGTAGTGTGTGGTCTGCCATCATTGGATTTTGGGGAAGTTATTCTATTGTTTACCATGTCAGTACTGTTTACCATAATGTGCATTGATGAGATTCACATCCCCGTTCCTGATTTTGTGGTCAATAAATCAACAAAATAAGGAAACAGTTAGATTTGAAAGTTTAGCTTAAAGTTTAAAGTTTCCCACTGAAACCCAAGCTTCTGCATAGCACTTAAATGACATGTGAACTCTCTTCGACCTGATGTTGACACTTTAGTAGATAAACCTCAGTATTGGGTCAATGTGGAAATCGTTGGTCTTCTAGTAGTTACCGCTGTCCTTTTGGATCAAATGTTTTTCTTCCAGACAACTAGTTAGGCTTATCAGGGGTTTCTATCAAACTTAGCCATAGCAAGTTCTATTGTGTTATTTTCAATTCTATTCTATTCGATTCTATTTCTTTCTATTCTATTCCTGTGAAAATGGATGAATAGAGTCATTCATCAGCTGCTATTTTGAGAGAGATAGTAAAAGAGAGAAGAGAGAGAGAGGGATAGAGCGAGAGAGAAGAGAGAGAGGAAGAGAGAGAGAGAGAGAGAGAGAGAGAATGTCATTTGGCACCATTACAGTACACACCGAGCACTCAATAGGAGACTGACAGGAAGTGGAATTGTGTCGTTTAGCACCAGACATGTGGATGATAGCTCTGCTCTTACTGGTATAGAACAAACCTCCCCCTCTCTCTCTCTTTTGCTCAAAAATAAACTAGACACTGTTTAGCCATGTGCTTGCAATTACTTGAAAGATTTCTCTTCTCCTATTTCTGTTGTTGTATAGTTACAGTGAGGGTACAAAACATTATGAACACCTGCTCTTTCCATGACAGACTGACCATATTAATCCAGGTAAAAAAATATGATCCCTTATTGATGTCACTTGTTAAATCCACTTCAATCAGTGTAGATGAAGGGGAGGAGACAGGATAAATTATGATTTTAAGCCTTGAGACAATTGAGACGTGGATTGTGTATGTGTGCCATTCAGAGGGTGAATGGGTAAAACCTAAAAATTAAGTGCCTTTTAACGGGGTACGGTAGTAGGTGCCAGGCGCACCAGTTTGTGTCAAGAACTGCAACACTGCTGGATTTTCCACGCTCAACTGTTTCCTGTGTGTATCGTCCAGCTAACTTGACACAACTGTGGGAACCATTGGAGTCAACATGGGCCAGCATTCGTGTGGAATGCTTTCGAAACCTTGTAGAGTCTATGCCCCAACGAAATGAGGATGTTCTGCAATTCAATATTTGGAAGGTGTATAGCACACGTAGCCTGCATATCAGTGCATACACAGAAACTATCTAGGGGAGAGGCGCTGTGCTGTGAGGTTGTGCTGTGTGGTGTTGCTGTTTATTTGAGCAATATGAGATGGAACGGATTTCCGTGCAATAATGGCTCTATATAATACTACACGCTTTCTTAAGTTTGTTCTGGATTTGGGGACAGTGGAAAGACTGTGCTTCCAATCATCTTTGGAAAGAAAAAAACTACTTTAAGGCATATTTTTGTACAGTCAAATGAAGGGAATGTTCTTACTGTGCTTTCAATTAGTTGAAAATTGAAAGCACAGTAAGAACATTCCCTGCGTTTAACTGTAGAAAAATGTGCCTGAAAGATGAGGTATGTTGGTTATGTTTCAAAATGCTGATTCCTGCCGTACCTGTGTTGTGGAGTTAGCCTACTACTTACAGCATTTCCATACAATTTTACTTTGGGAGGTACAATATTATGCAATTGACAGGGTGTGGGGTGTTTATCCCAAAAGCGTAAGCTGTACTGTACTAGAGGTCAAACCTCTTTATTTACATCCAGATTTAGAAAAGAAGCACATACTGATCTAATTACATTAAAACCTTGGCTTTCAATTGTAAGTAGTAGGCTAACTCCAGAACACAGGTACGGCAGGAACCTTTTGAAACAACCAACATACCTCATCTTTCAGGCACATTTTTCTACAGTTAAAGGAAGGGAGCATTTGATCAGTGTGTAATTACAACACCTTGGCTTTCAATTCTGTACATTTGTGAAATTATTTTCTATTAATGCTGCCATTTTATCCTTTCTGCATTTGTAGTAGGCCTAGTTTCTCTCAAAAAAATGGTCATTTGTTCCTTTCTGCATTTGTAGTAGGCCTAGTTTCTCTCAAAAAAATGGTCATTTGTTCCTTTCTGCATTTGTAGTAGGCCTAGTTTCTCTCAATAAAATGGTAATTTGTTCCTTTCTGCATTTGTAGTAGGCCTAGTTTCTCTCAATAAAATGGTAATTTGTTCCTTTCTGCATTTGTAGTAGGCCTAGTTTCTCTCAAAAAAATGGTCATTTGTTCCTTTCTGCATTTGTAGTAGGCCTAGTTTCTCTCAATAAAATGGTAATTTGTCGAGAACTATTTCAAGTAGCTGTTTTATTTGGTTTTAGAACTGGTGTTGTTGGTTTCCCCTCTCCTCCAAAACGGCTAGTAGCAGTAATCTGTTGAATGAAATGAGGCATTGCGTCAGTCTTTTCCCATGAAGTGGTCCTAGAGTCCTACAGGACCAACAGTACCCGGGACATGTGTATGTCCTCAGGCACTAAATACCACAGGATGCTGGGTGACTCCATATGCATACATGAAGTGGTCCTAGAGTCCTACAGTACCAACAGTACCCGGGACATGTGTATGTCCTCAGGCACTAAATACCACAGGATGCTGGGTGACTCCATATGCATACATGTGTGACAATCTTCTCTCTCCTCTCTTCCTCCCCCCCTCTCCCTCTCCCTCCCTCTGTCCTCCCTCCCTCTTCTCTCTCTGCCCCAGCCCCCTCTGTATGCCCCTCCCTGGAAGCCCCTGTCCACGGGACAAAGTTTGGCTCCAAGTATTTCATCAGTCATGAAGTCCATTTCACCTGTTCCCATGGTTACCATCTTGTGGGCCCCGGGACACGTGTGTGTCAAGAGAACGGGAGTTGGAGTGGTGTCAACACTATCTGTAAAGGTACATGTCTGTCTGTCTGTCTGTCTGTCTGTCTGTCTGTCTGTCTGTCTGTCTGTCTGTTTGTCTGTCTGTCTGTCTGTCTGTCTGTCTGTCTGTCTGTCTGTCTGTCTGTCTGTCTGTCTGTCTGTCTGTCTGTCTGTCCAAATGGGCAATATAGTCAAACACACATCACTTTAGGTGGTGCAGGGCTGAGGAAAACTTGAAGAGATGGGACCCGCACACATTACACCACCATATCTTTATTTAGCATTAAGTTAGGAACAATGTTCCAATGTGTCTGTCCAATGTCTGTCTGTCCACCTGAAACCAGAGCCCATCTCACACATTACATTGCAGTTTTGCTATTTCCTACACAAATGTTCCTCTTTAAAATGACTTGAGTTCACATCAGCCAGTCACTGTAAATTGTAAAGGTCACACTACTCCTCTTCTCCTGTTGTTATTCACTAGTGCTGCTGCCATGGACTCTGTCTTCACAACGCCCTGGAATTTACTGTAAATACCTTTTATCATCAGTCGGAGGGGGGGGCAAAGAGGGGAGGGTGGGCAGAGGGGAGGGGACAGAGAGGGGAACGGGGGGTGGCAGAGAGGGGGACAGAGTGGGGGACAGAGAGGGAGACAGAGGAAGGGACGTAGGGGGGGACAGAGGAAGGGACAGAGAGGGAGACAGAGCAAGGGACAGAGGAAGGGACAGAGGGGGACAGAGGAAGGGACAGAAGAAGGGACAGAGAGGGGGACAGAGGAAGGGACAGAGAAGGGGACAGAGGAAGAGACAGAGGGGGGGACAGAGGAAGGGACAGAGAGGGCAGCAGGGAGGGGGACAGAGAGGGCAGCAGAGAGGGGGACAGAGAGGGCAGCAGAGAGGGCAGCAGAGAGGGGGACAGAGAGGGCAGCAGAGAGGGGGACAGAGAGGGGACAGAGAGGGGGACAGAGAGGGGACAGAGAGGAGGACAGAGAGGGCAGCAGAGAGGGGGACAGAGAGGGCAGCAGAGAGGGGGAAGGGGTGTTAATAAAGAGTAAGGAGGAATGTTTAACACGTGCTAATGTTATATTAGAGTGCGGTGGTGTATTGAAGCTGTGTTTCCAAAGTATGTGTCTGCACAGTGGCGATCCATCCATACACCTGTTAGTGGTTAGCTTTTACTACTGACATCACTATCACTTTAAACTCCCATCCTGTTCTTCACAATTTGACCTATGAAGATTTTCTGATATAACTGTGGTCAGAGTGGCTGCAGTGGCTACAAAAACAGTTGGCTAAAACTACATCTAGGCCGTGTTCTTTGGGGCATGTCATGTAAAATGTTTAACCACGAAAAATGTGAGTTTTTCATTGGACAATTCCAGGTAGTCCCTCTCTGTTTCAGTCTGGTTTCTTTCATTTGCTACCTAATGAAATTAACCCAGCCCTGCATTCATTATTGGGTTGTGCCAGACAGTGCACCCTCAACTACTCAGAGTTGAGCAAAGAATAAATACATTGAGACAGACTGAAGATTTAACAGACAGGGATTCCTGTAAGGAACTGCTCTGACTGAACACTACTGGACAGAAATCTGGCATCTGCGACCCAGACCCTTTGTTGTTCTAGAATCTAGAGTAGTCTGTTCAGACAGAGGGCCCTGTAGACCTGTAAAGATTGATGACGGAGGAAGAGAGAGGGAGAAAAAGAGAGAGGAAAAGAGAGAGAGCGTGATAGAGGAAGAGAATATGAGGAAAGAAAGGGGAAGAGATGGAGGAATAGAGGAAGGAGAAAGATAAGGGGAGAGAGAAAAGGAGAGAGAAAAACAGAAAAAGAGAGAGAAGAGAGTGAAAATGTGTAGAGTGAAAAATACCTGACCTATAAGAGGGAGAGGAATAGATAGAGAGAGGGAGAGGGATAGATAGAGAGAGGGAGAGAGAGAGGGAGAGAGATAGAAGGAGAGAGAGGGATAGATAGAGAGAGAGAGAGAGAGAGAGAGAGAGAGAGAGAGAGAGAGAGAGAGAGAGAGAGGTAGAAAGAGAGCGAGAGAGAGAAAGGGAGAGATAGAGCGAGGGAGAGGGATGGATAGAGGGAGGGAGAGGGATAGATAGAGGAAGGGAGAGGGATATATAGAGGGAGAGAGAGGGAGAGGGATAGTTAGAGGGAGAGATAGAGAGAGTGTGAGGGATAGATAGAGGGAGAGATAGGGAGAGGGATAGATAGAGGGATAGATAGAGGGAAAGGGAGAGATAGAGGGAGAGAGAGTGAGAGGGATAGATAGAGGGAGAGGGATAGATAGAGGGAGAGAGAGGGAGAGGGATAGATAGAGGGAGAGGGATAGATAGAGGGAGAGAGAGTGAGAGGGATAGATAGAGGAGAGGGGAATGGATAGATAGAGGGAGAGAGAGTGAGAGGGATAGATAGAGGGAAAGGGATAGATAGAGGGAGAGAGAGTGAGAGGGATAGATAGAGGGATAGAGAGTGAGAGGGATAGATAGAGGGAGAGAGAGTGAGAGGGATAGATAGAGGGAAAGGGATAGATAGAGGGAGAGAGAGTGAGAGGGATAGATAGAGGGAGAGAGAGTGAGAGGGATAGATAGAGGGAGAGGGAGGGAGAGGGATAGATAGAGGGAGGGAGAGGGATATATAGAGGGAGAGAGAGGGAGAGGGATAGTTAGAGGGAGAGATAGAGATAGGGAGAGGGATAGATAGAGGGATAGATAGAGGGAAAGGGATAGATAGAGGGAGAGAGTGAGAGGGATAGATAGAGGGAGAGGGATAGATAGAGGGAGAGAGAGGGAGAGGGATAGATAGAGGAGAGGGAAATGGATAGATAGAGGGAGAGAGAGTGAGAGGGATAGATAGAGGGATAGAGAGTGAGAGGGCTAGATAGAGGGATAGAGGGAGAGAGAGTGAGAGGGATAGATAGAGGGAAAGGGATAGATAGAGGGAGAGAGAGTGAGAGGGATAGATAGAGGGAGAGAGAGTGAGAGGGATAGATAGAGGGATAGATAGAGGGAGAGAGAGTGAGAGGGATAGATAGAGGGATAGATAGAGGGAGAGAGAGGGAGAGGGATAGATAGAGGGATAGATAGAGAGAAAGGGATAGATAGAGAGATAGGGATAGATAGAGGGAGAGAGAGTGAGAGGGATAGATAGAGGGATAGATAGAGGGAAAGGGATAGATAGAGGGAGAGAGAGTGAGAGGGATAGATAGAGGGATAGATAGAGGGAGAGAGAGTGAGAGGGATAGATAGAGTGAGATAGAGGGATAGATAGAGGGAGAGAGAGTGAAAGGGATAAATAGAGAGGGAGAGGGATAGATATAGGGAAAGGGATAGATAGAGGGAGAGATAGAGAGAAAGGGATAGATAGAGAGAAAGGGATAGATAGAGGGAGTGAGAGTGAGAGGGATAGATAGAGTGAGATAGAGGGATAGATAGAGGTAGAGAGAGTGAGAGGGATAGATAGAGTGAGATAGAGGGATAGATAGAGGTAGAGAGAGTGAGAGGGATAGATATAGGGAAAGGGATAGATAGAGGGAGAGAGAGGGAATGAGAAATAAGGATAGAAGGAGGGCAGAGTCTCTGGGTCTTTAGCTCTGTGGGCTAACTGTATTTTGAACGAGAGTGCTATATAGAGTGAGAGCTAGAGGGAGAGGGAGAGAGAAAATGAGAGGGAAAGAGGTAGGTCTTTGCTTCTGTGGGCTAACTGTATTTTGACTCCTCTCCTAATCCCATGGTGTTTATTTGCCTTCCCCGGGGCCACCTGACCACAGGACAGGTACAGATGTATAGACCTATTTCTCTCCCTGGGATATTTTTAAACTCATTTTCCACATATTTTACATTTTTTATCCTCTCCCTCTCAATAGTGCTTTTTTAAAGCCAAACTCTAAATTTAGACATCTTATATATATGTACAGGACTACCCCTTTAGAACCCATCCACAGAGATGATATTGTGCAAGTTGGGTCTTTTCCTGGTCGTTTTAAACATCAACTTCCCCGTCTCCTTTGAGACCTAAGCACACATTGACTGAACTGACTGTACCACTTCGGATGTGTCTCAAATGGCGCCCTATTCCCTATTTAGTGCACTACTTTTGACCAGAGACCTATGTGAATAGGGTGACATTTGGAATGCACATTGGAATGTCTCGGCTAGTGCCAGTAGCGATGGCCGGGCTGGCAGAGATGTGAGCCATCAATAGCATGCTTAACATTGTTGATGCTATTAGACCATGGGCCGTGGTGCTGTTATGAAATATATGAGTGCAGCATGGATGAACTTAACATCTGCCTTCTGGGACCCCTGGACAAAGAGACTGAAGAGAGGAACAGCATGGATGAACTTAACCTCTGCCTTCTGGAACCCCTGGACAAAGAGACTGAAGAAAGGAACAGCATGGATGAACTTAACCTCTGCCTTCTGGAACCCCTGGACAAAGAGACTGAAGAGAGGAACAGCATGGATGAACTTAACCTCTGCCTTCTGGAACCCCTGGACAAAGAGACTGAAGAGAGGAACAGCATGGATGAACTTAACCTCTGCCTTCTGGAACCCCTGTACAAAGAGACTGAAGAGAGGAACAGCATGGATGAACTTAACCTCTGCCTTCTGGAACCCCTGGACAAAGAGACTGAAGAGAGGAACAGCATGGATGAACTTAACCTCTGCCTTCTGGAACCCCTGGACAAAGAGACTGAAGAAAGGAACAGCATGGATGAACTTAACCTCTGCCTTCTGGAACCCCTGGACAAAGAGACTGAAGAGAGGAACAGCATGGATGAACTTAACCTCTGCCTTCTGGAACCCCTGGACAAAGAGACTGAAGAGAGGAACAGCATGGATGAACTTAACCTCTGCCTTCTGGAACCCCTGGACAAAGAGACTGAAGAGAGGAACAGAAAAAATAGAAGGGGCTAGTAATCTTACAGTAGCCCTGCTGCCAATCCTGGACTGCATCCCAAATTACATCATATTATCTGTGTTGTGCACTACTTATGGGCCCTGGTCAAAATTGAATATTATGCCATTTGTGACGTAGTCGTTATTATGGGGGAATAGCACCAACACAGAGAGGGGAAGGGGAATAGGGGAATGTGCCCCCCTCTGGAATGCAGTCTAGTACAGGTGTTTTCTGTGTCCTTTATTGCCACTTTAACGAGGGGTTCATTCAGTGAGGGCTCTGAGCTCCAGCCACGATGAAGAATGGGCCTTTTCTTCTCATCCCCTTATCTGTTTATGTGCGGCTTGGTACCCCTTTAGTTGGCCAGCCGGCTGGCTCACGGGATGGGCTGCCTTCTCCCTTTCAGCCTGGCTTTCAGGGGCTGCTCCAGCTCAAACAAGGTCACCCTGAATGGGACGTGTATGTGTGTTATTCCTCCTCCTAGCAGAATAAAAATCTAATAAAAGTTTATTGTTCGAGGTACACAGTTTAGAAGATGTTACAGCGGGTGCAGCGAAATGCTTATGTTACTAGCTCGTAACAATGCAGTAAAATATCAAACAAGTAAACACGCACAAAAAGAAAGAAATCAAGAGTATGTTACAGTCCCTTATGTCTCTCTGGAAGGAGATCCTCGCCCTGAGCGCATCTACTTTATTATCCAGGAACTGAATGTTGATGGTTTGCTCGCTGCCTGAGTCTTCTGTTCCCTCGTCTCCGGCATCAACCTTTTGGTGTAGCACCCGGGATGAATGGGGCTGCCTCTGAAAGTTCGAAACAAAGGATCCACAAAAATGTGTCAGACCCCCAGTACTCCTGCTCCAGTCAATCCACCAATTCAGAGAGAGGTGATGGTGGATACAGGGAGGGGGGGATGAGGGTAGAGTAGGGTGTGTGTGTGTGTGTGTGTGTGTGTGTGTGTGTGTGTTATTCTTAATCCCGTGATAGATCCACTAATCTCAAGAGACAGACAACTTTCTTCTAATTTACAATGATAACATAGTCCACTCTGCAGCCAATTGAAGAAGCAATTTTGTTGCAATGGAATAAGTTTCCATGTTTGAAGAATAACCTTTTCTCCTTATTTATAAGTACAAAATCAGTACAAACCTCTTCTAGGGAGTTTTTCACTTGTTATAAGCAGTTACATAAACACAGACTCTTGGAGTCAGTGAAAGGCATGTGCCTCCTAACATTACAATTCTACAAGAATTAAACCCATTATAAAACCATTAAAACCATAATGCTAATAAAACCATGCCAACGGTCTCTGGAGAACTTTGTTCATCATGCTCATTTGACAAAAACAAAAACAAATCACCATCCATCCATTCCCCATCTGTGCAAGTCCATTTAGCTCAAACAACACCACTTCTTTATACAGTATGAATCAGGACTGAAACATTTCATCTCGGTGAGGCTGGAGGTGAGGCTGGAGACCTGAAGGGGAGTATTGACGGGGAAAGGAATGAATTGTCCTCTGTCTGTAAACGATGCTGCCAGGTTAGTCTGGTCTAAATCTGCTGTATTAGGTATCACCCATCCCCTGGACAGAGAGCAGACCTACAGCCCCTAGATGGGACTGAGATAAGTAGAGAGCTAACAGTATGCTCATTCATGTGTGAGACATCATGTATCTATTTAAAACAGTGTCAACAACAGAATTAAATACAACACTAGAATTGACATTGGCTTTCTAGGCAATGTGACTACAGGGCAGCCATCTTGGTCAGGGAAATCTTTCATTCTTTCACCTCTCCCTTATGTTCATAGATGTGAGTGAGTGCTCCAGTAACCCATGCCAGAACGGAGGGACCTGTGTAGAGGGAGTCAACCAATACAAGTGCACCTGTCCACAGAGCTGGAGTGGATCCAGCTGTCAGCACCAGACACAGACAGGTCAGCGGTACCAGACTTCATACACCTAAGACCCTACCATAGGACATAGAACCTAGAGACAATTGCATGACATTGCTATTTGTTGCTAGCTCACATATGATGTTCTGTTGTACATACTGTATTTGTGGATATCTGTGCATTGTTGTATGTGTTGTGTTATGTCTGTGTATGTGTTGTCAAGTCCTTGATACGTGTATGTCCTTGTCTTTGTTGTTTGTCCATGTATTGTCATGTACGTCTGCATGGTTGGGTTGTGGTTGTGCTGTGGTTGTATTTGTGCCTGTGCTTTTTGTGCGTGGTTGTGGTTGCGTTGTCCAGTGGTGCACAGGCCCTCTCCGGGCCGCCGGGCGAAGTTTAAGCTCCTCCCTCTCCCTCTGTCGCGTTCAGCGCCACCTGAGTGGAGCGTCATGAACGACCCTGCGTTTAGCCGACGACCCCGCTGTGCCAAGGTGGACAGAGCCCAACACTGCAGCTGCGACGCTGGCTTTCACATGAGTGGCACCTCGGACAACAGCATCTGCCAGGGTGAGACAGTCAGACAGCGATCTAGCTTGGTTAGTTTGGTTATGTTAGCCTGGTTAGTTTGGTTCAATCTGGTTTAATCAGGCTATGCCAAAGTGGACAGAGCCCAACGCTGTGATGCTGTGTTTCATATGAGTGGCACCTCGGACAACTCCATCTGCCAGGGAAAGACTGGCCTTTTCCAGAAACAACCCCTAGCATCTATCCCCTACCCACTAACTAGTTAGGATCTGAGAGGATTGGATAGTTGTAAGCTATATGGTGACGATATCTCCACCTTCCTATTTGAAGATAGCAAATACTGTTTGAACCCAGGTCTGCTGCTTGACATGGCTGCAATGTCCATAGTTTATGTGTCTAGACCCTGGAGCACCCATTTCCATCTCTTATGCTGTTGCAGAGATGTCATGTTATTGGCCCCTAATTCTTAATTAGGCATTAAACAACTCTCTACTTACCCCATCCCAGACAGACAGACAGATGAGAGATTGGACAAAGGGCCTCTTGCCCTTCAGCTCAAATCCTTCGACCTACTGTATCCCTCCCTATCCTTCCACCTATTCCTCTCTTTCTATCCTGTATTCCTGTCTCGATCCTTGTAAATGTATGACTCTAGGGAAGGGATCATCAACTACATTCAGCCTCGGGCCATTTTTTTCTTGAGCAGATAGTCAGGGGGCTGGAACATAATTACAAGTAATTTGTAGACTGATATACAATATTTGACTAAAACAATAATTTCAGACCTTGCTTACATTTTTTACAGTCACGTATCTCTATTATGTATGGGAATACTTGGGAACAGATATCCAAAATTAAAATCATTTGGAGCTGATTTTCTGCTGTTTTACAGTATTTTATGTCCAACCATGAAAATAAATAAATGTTGTTTTTTTTTGCTCATAAAACTTCAGGGGTTAAATAAAACCAGTCTCACCCCTCCTCTCTCTCTCCTCCCAGATGTGAACGAGTGTGAGGTGTACCGGCTGGACCAGGGGGGCAAGCTGTGTGTGTATGAGTGTGTCAACGTCCCAGGCTCCTACCAATGCTCCTGTCCCAGAGGCTACAAGCTGCTGCCTGATGGAAGGAGCTGTGAGGGTGAGTGACAGGAGGGTAGGAGAGTGGGAGGATAGGAGGGGATGGAGGGGATAGAGGGGTGGAGGGGGGAAGGGTGGGTAGGAGGGGATGGAGGGGATAGAGGGATGGAGGGGGGAAGGGTGAGTAGGAGGGGAGGGAGTGGATAGAGGGATGGAGGGGGAAGGGTGGGTAGGAGGGGATGGAGGGGATAGGGTGGGTAGGAGGGGATAGGGGGAAGGGTGGGTAGGAGGGGATAGGGGGAAGGGAGGGTAGGAGGGGATAGAGGTATGGAGGGGGAAGGGTGGGTAGGAGGGGATAGGGGGAAGGGAGGGTAGGAGGGGATGGAGGGGATAGAGGGATGGAGGGGGAAGGGTGGGTAGGAGGGGATAGAGGGATGGAGGGGGGAAGGGTGGGTAGGAGGGGATGGAGGGGGGAAGGGTGGGTAGGAGGGGATGGAGGGGACAGAGGGATGGAGGGGGGAAGGGTGGATAGGAGGGGATGGAGGGGATGGAGGGGGGAAGGGAGGGTAGGAGGGGATGGAGGGGATAGAGGGATGGAGGGGGGAAGGGTGGGTAGGAGGGGATGGAGGGGGGAAGGGAGGGGATGGAGGGGATAGGGGGATGGAGGGGATAGAGAGATGGAGGGGATAGAGAGATGGAGGGGGGAAGGGAGGGTAGGAGGGGATAGAGGGGATAGCAGGATGGAGGAGGGAAGGGTGGGTAGGAGGGGATAGAGGGATGGAGGGGGGAAGGGAGGGTAGGAGGGGATGGAGGGGATAGAGGGATGGAGGGGGGAAGGGAGGGTAGGAGGGGATGGAGGGACGCAGGCAGAAGAGAGGGTAGAAGGGAATGGAGGGTGGAAGGGGGGCAGGAGAGGATGGAGGGTAGGAGGGGATGGAGGGCAGTAGGGAGGGTAGGAGAGAATGGAGGGCTGTAGAGAGGGTAGAAGGTAGAGGTCTTCATGTTTTCAACAGACCCGAAATTCTGAGATCCACCAGGGACCCGAGTGGTGGTTCTGGTCCTAAATTCTGACATTTGTCTTGGATCTGGGTCTGTTATAAGTGCCTGGTGTCTCTAGTATGTGCAATTACCCGATTGTACCTGTCCTCTGTTAATGTAGTGTTTGTGTGATGAGAGCTGCGCGAGTTTGTTATCTGTGCCAGACAATTGCAACTCAATAAAACGTATAGCTTATATCCAGCTGAAACTGGTTCAGGCTGCCCGCCTCAAGTGCGCCTGCTGCTGAGGAGAGAGAGAGAGCGAGTGAAAGGAGCCTTGGCCTAGTCTACTGTTGATTGCGAATATGGAGTCCTTTTTCATTGAAGAAAATGTTCAGTTAGAGGAGAAAGACTATAGTGAAAAGAAGCCGAAAATAGGAAAGTCCTCGAGGACAAGTTTGAATTTTGTAGTGGACAAAGATGAGAAAATGTTTGCGTGTCTGTGTGCAACTCGCTATTCAGGTTTGATGCAATTTTCTACCTTTCATTTATTTATTTTCGTATTTATTATCAATTGTTTAGTCGTTAATATTATTGTAAATCATTATGGTTATTATGATGATGATGATTGTAAGTATATTAAATAATCCAAACCGGTTATTTATATGGACTATTCTTTTTGTTGAGACATTTTCATGGTAAAGTAGGTTCTAACTGTGTTTAGTTTCAGGTTAAAAGTAGGCCTGTTGTAAAATAAATAGTATTAGCCTTGCTGTCATTTGTTGGGTAGGCCTACAGTAGGAATTGGTCTTTGTTGGTAATTCATATAATGCCGCAATATAATAACATGTTTGTATTTTCCTTATAAACAATGGCATGGGTTACTTTTGATATTACCACTAATAAAGTTAAATCACTTTTGTGAACGTTTGGTATGGTATGGCTATTATTAGGCTTAGCATCAGCAGGCCTATGAATGCAGTGCGCACTGACACTCCAACTGGCTCCAATGGACTCATCTCGATGCACACACACACACACACACACACACACACACACTACATGTTAATGTTTTTAAATGTAAAGTATTTGGCCTGTAATGTATTTTACGTTATGTTTCAGACCCCAATAAGACTCCCTGTCACCATTGCCTTCGTTATGTTTCAGACCCCAATAAGACTCCCTGTCACCATTGCCTTCGTTATGTTTCGGACCCCAATAAGACTCCCTGTCACCATTGCCTTCGTTATGTTTCGGACCCCAATAAGACTCCCTGTCACCATTGCCTTCGTTATGTTTTGGACCCCAATAAGACTCCCTGTCACCATTGCCTTCGTTATGTTTCAGACCCCAATAAGACTCCCTGTCACCATTGCCTTCGTTATGTTTCGGACCCCAATAAGACTCCCTGTCACCATTGCCTTCGGATAATGGGGATTCTAATGAATCTAATCTAAAATCTTGAGGAGAGGAAGAATGTTTTAGGCCTACCAATATCAAATATATTATGAACGAAAATTCACAAATTATTGTCCTTCTGTACACCTATATCTGTATAGCAGTACTAGCCTATCTGACAACTAAAAATAAATCCCATGTCGATGTCCGGAACATGGCGCCGGAATATCTATATCTTCCTCTCCGTCTCTCTAGGCCTAAGCTTGTCTCCTTTAATATATATATTTTTTATATTAATACCATACAGTGGATGCTTAGGCCTTATGCGTGCAATGCCTTGATGCATGTCGCTCAAATCTCCAACAGCTTAACCGTGAGGTAGACAACTATTGTTTTAGGAAAGTAAAAACCAATAAAACAAAAGACTACTATCGAAATACAGCTAATTGTTTTTTTGAATAGGCAGTTTGTTATAGGCAGTTTGTATAGGCAGTTTGTTATAGGCAGTTTGTTATAGGCAGTTTGTATAGGCAGTTTGTATAGGCAGTTTGTATAGGCAGTTTGTTATAGGCAGTTTATATAGGCAGTTTGTTATAGGCAGTTTGTTATAGGCAGTTTGTTATAGGCAGTTTGTTATAGGCAGTTTGTATAGGCAGTTTGTTATAGGCAGTTTGTTATAGGCAGTTTGTATAGGCAGTTTGTTATAGGCAGTTTGTTATAGGCAGTTTGTTATAGGCAGTTTGATATAGGCAGTTTGTATAGGCAGTTTGTTATAGGCAGTTTGTTATAGGCAGTTTGTTATAGGCAGTTTGTTATAGGCAGTTTTTAAGGACAAATAACTGTGGATCATTTGGCCAATATCGCTTGCTTATTGATGGGGCTGGCAGCGCCGAGTTGGAGGTGTCTTTCTCTCTCTCTTTCTCTCAGGATTTTAATGTGTCAGTCGAATCCCAAACAGTTTGGGTCTGTTTTCCACTGTGCTTTTCGGAATGGGTGTGACTGTCCTTGGTTTAGTTCAGAACTGGTCTCCATGTAAAAAAAAATATATATATATATATATATATCGGTCGGGTGGGAAAGCCACGGATCCATTTCGGAACGGATCCAGCTTTTTGGACCGGGGAAGACTTCTAGTAGGAGGGGATGGAGGACAATGGCCCATTCATTTCCATGTGTTTTGGCTGTGGCGCTATGCATGGAGCTGCAGAGCTGGGCTTATAACTACAAAGCTACAGGCAGGGAGGGCCAGACTAGGGCTGGGGCTGGAAACGTTAGCTGTCAAATCCTTGTGTCCTTGCTTCCTTGTCCTTTGAGAGGAATTGAGTAAACAATGATGGAGTATAGAGGAAGCAAGGATTTGATGGCTGTGTCTTTCATACCATCTATACCATCAGCACTATACCAGCCTTTTGGACCACATAAAAGTAGCCTATACATTTTTCATTTGTTTAGTATTCCATCAGAAAAAGGACTTTCAGAAAAACATATTGGTCAAGCTCAGGCACTTAAATCTCTAGGTGCATAATACCATACAGTCATTGCATAGTCCTAACAGGGTGGAAATTTGGAGCCTGAATTAGACATATTTCTGTGGGTGATTGAGATTAAAGGAACAATCCACCCAAAACCACTCATTCCTGTAATGTACAATATTTTTTGTCAACAAATGTTTCATTTTGTCGTTATAGTAAAGTTGGTAGCAAGTGGCGAGTGGCGCAGCAATCTGAGGCACTGCATCTCAGCGCTAGAGGTGACACGACAGACCCTGGTTCGATTCCAGGCTATATCACAACCGGCTGTGATTGGGAGTCCCATAGGGTGGCGCACAATTGGCCCAGCGTCGTCCGGGTTTAGCCGGGATATGCCGGTATTATAAATATGAATTTGTTCTTAACTGACATACCTGGTTAAATAAAATGTGAAAATTGTTGTCGAAATCTATTGCAGCTCAAGTCGACTACAAAACCCACAATGCAATGCTTTCTCTATGGGCTGACTGGCTAGCAAACGTAGCTACACACAATAATACCAAAGTCAATATCAGCACGTTAAGTAGCTAGTTAGCTGTAAAATCGCCTAAACAAACTGCACTCTCAATTTAGGAGTCTTCAAGCTCACCATGTTCAACCTGCAGATCGATGTGCCTCACCCTGGACTGAAGAAGCAGACCCTCTGTTAAATTATACATTTCTCAAGGTAGGAATATCGCAAAAAATATGATCAATGGCTCATTTGAGAGAAGACAACATCCTACGTTATGACATCGGCCAGTACTGACATTTATGATATACGTTTTTGCGATCGAATTGTCGTATTCCTAATTTAGAGTAGTGATAATGGCTTTATCGCAATGCTTGAACAGCAATATCTCAGATACACATTGAAACATGAAATTACACAGGGAATCGATAGAACATTGCGCAGAGATACACAAAAGCAATATAATATTAAAAATGGGTGAATCTTTACTTTAAGCTAGCATAATGGTAAGCACTTGAAGATGATTTTAACTTCTAAATGTATTTTTACATGTTGAAATGTGGCACATTTTCTCTATAATTTACGCTAACAGGCTGGAAATGTATGAGTGAGACAAACAGACAAGCATCATGAAAAATAGATAAAACCGATTGTTTAGTTTTGTTTAGCTTTGCACCATTGATATTCCAACCACAAAATGATGGCACTTTCTGAGTGATGTCATTGTGGGAAGGTTCTGTGATAATTACTACAAACTAACAGGGTGGGAAGTGATATCAGGGACACAGAGAATATTAAATACAATAATAAAAAATACAAGAATGAAAAAAAGGTTTCGATGAAAGAGATTTTAAATGAGACTATAAAATAATGACGAAAGATTTGAAATATATTTTAATATTTTATGGCTTGTATTTCTCGTAGAAGTTGATTAATAACATGGTAAAACACCTACATCCACTGACAAAAGTGTTAAAAATGCATAACATTCCTTTTCAATATCCATATTTTTCTGTTTTTAAGGTAAAGGACACGTGACCTTATATTTAAAGCCTTTTGGGATCTACATTTTACACAATATTTCCTGGGAACAGAAAAGGCAGTGCATTGTAGAAGTGACCCAGCTAGACACAGCCTGGGTCCTGGCTCTGAATAATGGGGGTTGTGGGGCTTTGCAGTACATTAATAAAGGTGAAATGAGGGAATGGAGGAGAGAGGCGAGTGAATGGAGGGATGAAGAGAAGGGATAAACAAACATCTTCATGGTTGGTTTAGCTTCAGAGGTCTATGGAAAGGAAGGGCGATGGTGGTGAAGGGAGGTATTGCTCTGCAGTGTGTTAGCTTAGCTATGGATGGAGGCCCTTTGAAAGGGAGAGGGGGGGGGGGGAGAGAGAGAGAGAGAGAAAGAGGAGGCTGGTGGCTGTATGTATTTCTGTGGATGTGTCCAGTGCGCAGTCTTTTGCCTGACCATAGTCTTTACTCCCCAGTCCAGTTTCATCAACTCCCCTGTAGCTTAAGAAGCGTTACCTTCTCTGCTGGCCAGTGGAAGAGCAGATGACCTCACTAGTTCCCAGCAGAACAGACCATAAGGAATGTCTTGATCCAGGATGTGAGACGAGTCGTTTTGGGGAGACTAAACTGAACAACCAAATAAACAGTCAGTCCTCTAGTCTAGCCCTCCTGCCCGCCAGCCCAGACGACAGTAACCACGAAGCAGGATGCCAGTTGGGCGGGTCAGAGGCTGGACGTGTCAATCTTTATTTCTCTATTTAATTGATTCTCCCTTTCTTCCTCTCTGTCCCAACCCCCCTCTCTCTCTCACTCCCCCTTGCTCTCTTCTTCCTCTCTCTTGCCCTCTCTTTCTCTCTCTCTCCTACCCCTCCCTCCCTCTCTCTTCCCCCTCCCTCTCTCCTCTCTCATGTTCTCCTCCAGATGTGGATGAGTGTCTGACCCAACAGCACAACTGCAGTAGAGGAACAACATGTATCAACACTGGAGGAGGGTTCCAGTGTGTGAGCCCGGAGTGTCCCCGATCACACGGCAACATCAGCTACGTCAAGACGTCTCCCTTGTAAGTAGATACAGATAGACACCCCCTGGTGTTTGTGTGTGTATTATTCCTCCCCCAGCAGTAGAATAATTGGTCAGACCACCAGTATTCCTACTGTAGGCATTCCACCAATTCAGAGGGAGGTGGTGGTGGATACAGTGTGTGTGTGTGTGTGTGTGTGTGTGTGTGTGTGTGTGTGTGTGTGTGTGTGTGTGTGTGTGTGTGTGTGTGTGTGTGTGTGTGTGTGTGTGTGTGTGTGTGTGTGTGTGTGTGTTATTCTTAATCCCGTGATAGATCCACTAATCTCAAGAGACAGACAGCTTTCTTCTAATTTCCAATGATAACATAGTCCACTCTGCAGCCAATTGAAGAAGCGTTTTAGTTTAGCAAAGTATTACGTTTCCAATCTAGAGGGATAGCCAGATATACAGTGTATCTTCTGCATACTTATTCAATTGCTATGTTTTAGGGAAACAAACACAGTCACTGGAAGGCGTGTGTCTCATAGGAATGCTCATAAAAACCAGACCAGTACGACTTAAACAAAGTATGTTTGTAAAAAAATCTTAAAACAATACAGCTCCTTCATACAAGATGAATCAAGACTGAAACATTTTGTCTTATTTCAAACACTTTGACCAGGGATGCTTGACTGAGTACTGACGGGGAAAGGAATGAATTGTTCTCTGTTTGTAAATGATGGTACCAGATTGTGTTTGTTTGATTCTGTGTGCTGTGTACACATTTGTATGTTCATGTCACTAGAGCCTATCGCTCTCAAAATTACATCAACATCTCCTCTCTTCTCCCACACAGTCAGTGTGAGAGGAACCCCTGCCCTATGGAGAGTCGTTCCTGTCACCTGGCTCCTAAGACGGTCTCCTTCCACTACCTCTCCCTCCCCTCCAACCTCCAGACCCCGGCTACCCTGTTCCGCATGGCGACTGCCGCCGCCCCTGGCCGCCCCGGCCCCGACAGCCTGCGATTCGGCATCGTCGGGGGCAACAGCCGCGGGATGTTCGTGATGCAAAGGTCGGACCGCCAGACGGGTGAACTGATCCTGGTTCAGGGGTTACGAGGACCGCAGGATATCAGCGTTGATGTGGATATGTCCGAGTATAGTGAGCGCACCTTCCAGGCTAAGCATGTGGCGAAGGTGCATGTTCTTGTGTCGGCGTATGACTTCTGAGGAGGATGGACAGACAGAGGACAGAGGAGCGAGTGAGAGGGACAGAAGGAAGGAGGAGAGAAAAATAGAGCAATTGACAGAGGGATGAGGAAGTGAGAAGGACAGAGGGAGAAGGAGAAGTTAAAAGAAAATGAGAGGGACAGACACATAATTGTTTGGACTGGCATTGACTATAAAGTATATTCGTGAGGATGTAGCTGAAATGAATGAATGGTTGAGTGAGTGAGTTAATGAATGTGAGAGAGTAAACATTTGTGAAACAAACTGACAAAGTGGTAATGGAATGGTAATATTATTTTTCTTTCATTCGCTCAGGAGTTGGCCCCTGGGGTTGCCATAGTGACCGGAGGCGGCGCTCATGTATGTGCAATGCCATTGGCTAGATCTGTTTAAAGGCCCACTCCTTCATTTACTCCACTTAGTTTTCATTTAAAGCTGATGATCAAAAACGGCTGTAAATATCACAGAGTAGTCCTTTAAGAGACATGAACCCATATCTGCGTCTAAAGTGGCACCCTATTCCGTATTAAGTGCACAACTTATTTGTGCACTATGTAGGGAATGGGGTGCCATTTGGGATGCACACCCTGTATAACATGGCTCTGATTTATCTGAATATTTTGTTGCTGTTGTTTATTGTTACATACTCAGTGATTCAATGCCGTGTGCTTTTACAATTTGTATAATTTACAAACAGTGTTTTTTACTGACTTGCTTCGTGATTATAGGACCTAAACACTTAGAACAACTAAGAGTGTTTTTTACTGACTTGCTTTGTGATTATAGAACCTAAACACTTAGAACAACTAAGAGTGTTTTTTACTGACTTGCTTTGTGATTATAGAACCTAAACACTTAGAACAACTAAGAGTGTTTTTTACTGACTTGCTTTGTGATTATAGAACCTAAACACTTAGAACAACTAAGAGTGTTTTTTACTGACTTGCTTTGTGATTATAGAACCTAAACACTTAGAACAACTAAGAGTGTTTTTTACTGACTTGCTTCGTGATTATAGGACCTAAACACTTAGAACAACTAAGAGTGTTTTTTACTGACTTGCTTCGTGATTATAGGACCTAAACACTTAGAACAACTAAGAGTGTTTTTTACTGACTTGCTTCGTGATTATAGGATCTAAACACTTAGAACAACTAAGAGTGTTTTTTACTGACTTGCTTCGTGATTATAGGACCTAAACACTTAGAACAACTAAGAGTGTTTTTTACTGACTTGCTTCGTGATTATAGAACCTAAACACTTAGAACAACTAAGAGTGTTTTTTACTGACTTGCTTCGTGATTATAGGACCTAAACACTTAGAACAACTAAGAGTGTTTTTTACTGACTTGCTTCGTGATTATAGGACCTAAACACTTAGAACAACTAAGAGTGTTTTTTACTGACTTGCTTCGTGATTATAGGACCTTAACACTTAGAACAACTAAGAGTGTTTTTTACTGACTCGCTTCGTGATTATAGGACCTAAACACTTAGAACAACTAAGAGTGTTTTTTCCCCCCATTATTATTATTATTTTTTACAATAGAAACCGTAATATTGTACTTGGACATATTTCCACTATGCTCATATTCAGTATGTAATTAAGATATGATGTAATTAATACATGGTAACTACAGTGATTTGGCAGCCCTGCCAATGCAGTGTACAATATATCAGCCATCTAATGTTTTAATAAGTCATTATTATTGCACATAACTATTTCTCCATACATGAAATAAAGACAGTCCTACAATACTAGTTTGATCTGATTTGCACCCCATGTCCCTATCCCAAAATACAGTATACAGTGAGGAAGGTCAAGTGATCAGCCCATGTCCCCATCCCAAAATACAGTGAGGAAGGTCAAGTGATCAGCCCATGTCCCTATCCCAAAATACAGTATACAGTGAGGAAGGTCAAGTGATCAGCCCATGTCCCTATCCCAAAATACAGTGAGGAAGGTCAAGTGATCAGCCCATGTCCCTATCCCAAAATACAGTATACAGGGAGTAAGGTCAAGTGATCAGCCCATGTCCCTATCCCAAAATACATTGAGGAAGGTCAAGTGATCAGCCCATGTCCCTATCCCAAAATACAGTGAGGAAAGTTAAGTGATCAGCAATATGATCAGCAATGTTTAGGTTTAAAATAGAATTGATCAGAAAGAGAAAAAAAAATGTTTATCAGGAAAGTCCGTTGGCAGTACAGACCAGAATGCAGGTCAAAGCCTGTACATACTGGACTGTTGATTAGTATTAGAACCAAAGGAATGTCAGGTCAGAGCTTTCATTTTGACTGGAGAAATAGACATCAGGAAATGAAAGATAAACCTCAATGTGTTTTTCAATTATATATTTGTCTGAGAGAGGGGGGCGTAATGTTCACCACATGTCCTTTCTCTCTCGTCTTTCTTACTGTCTTTCGCCACTCCTCCACTCCCATCTCCGCCCGTCCCAGGGATTCAATTGCAATAAAGAAGATCAAAAGAACCGCAAGCTTCCAGGGTGGAGGGATGGAAGGTTGGGGGAGAGAGAAAAGAGATAAACATGCCATATTCGTATACGCACTACACCCCTGACTCAAAATGACAATGCTCTTTAATGGCCAACTCAAGACTTCCTTTTATAATTATTAGTACCATGCCTCCTGCTCTCAGCTTGCTGTCCTCGTTTGAAGCTGTTTGCTTGGACTGCTTGATGATGCACACATGTTTTGTTAAAGTTCAGAGCATGGGGATATTGCTGGAGACAGTTGGAGAGGAGAGTGCTGACTAGTCTGGGTAGCACCTAACTCTCCAAGTCTTCCTGACTTCAGAGCTTGGAATGGCTCTTTGATGTTGTCGGCACAATGCATCGATAATGTACTTTTACTGGTTGACTCTGTGTCTTTCTCACTCAAACACCCACATGCACAGCCACACACAGCCCCTGAGCGCCACCCCCTTCCATTACAACGCTTGGATTTTCAAATCCAAACAATGAGAGTTCTCAACCCCAGAGGAAAAAATTGCTTTTGAGAGAACCAAACAAACACGTCACTCTATTTCTGAGTGAATATTGCATTAACAAATAGCCTCCTTTCTAGACCAGTGTGCTCACATTTCTCCCTGTGCTGTGAGTGACGTGTGTCGTGTCAGCCAAGCTAAGTACTGACTGGGCTGGGCTACATAACTAAACCACTGCACTAGACTACATAACTGGGCTACATAACTAAACCACTACACTAGACTACATAACTGGGCTACATAACTAAACCACTACACTAGACTACATAACTGGGCTACATAACTAAACCACTGCACTAGACTACATAACTAAACCACTATACTAGACTACATAACTAAACCACTACACTAGACTACATAACTGGGCTACATAACTAAACCACTGCACTAGACTACATAACTAAACCACTACACTAGACTACATAACTGGGCTACATAACTAAACCACTACACTAGACTACATAACTGGGCTACATAACTAAACCACTGCACTAGACTACATAACTAAACCACTACACTAGACTACATAACTGGGCTACATAACTAAACCACTACACTAGACTGCATAATTGGGCTACATAACTAAACCACTGTACTAGACTACATAACTGGGCTACATAACTAAACCACCGCACTAGACTACATAACTGGGTTACATAACTAAGCCACTACGCTAAACTACATAACTGGGCAACATACATTTGCCCTAGAAGTAATGATACATACTCTATGCATTCCTTGGAGTAAAGGCATCAAGGAGAAAGCAGGGGTTTATTACCAAGTTCTGTGTGCTAGCATGTTGTCTGTCACAGTGTAAAAGAGACACGTGAACATGATCAGATTTTAGTGGAAAGCTGCCCAATGTCACATAACACCTGCATCATTCACATCCTGTATTCATTTTCCCCTTTCACACAAAAGGAAGAAATAATCTCCAACATTCCAAATTCTCCAGATTCCAAAGGCATCGCCCGTGGACCATGTGCTCTCCATCCTCCTGAAACAACAGTAGACACCCTCCTTCCTCACTTTCCCCTTTGCTTTCGTACCTATTTCAAAATGTTCCTGCAATAACAAAACATATGGAATTCTATGGAAACCCAGAAAGTCATTCAGAAAGGGAAACAGTAGAGCCTTTCTTTCCCCTGGTATGTGAGTCCCTTTATGAAAACAGAGAAAAGCAGTGAGAGTTTTGTCAGTGGGCTATTTCAGAATGAAAAGACATAGAGGAGGTATTTTGTTCTGGTTATATTATGCAGGAAAGGGGGAGCTCGGCGGTGGATCGTTTTTCATGTGGGATAAATGTCTGGAGTTAGTCCAACAGTGGATGAGAAGAGAGGAGAGAGGAGAATGAGGATCTGTGTGATTGTTTTGTCTCCAGGTAGAACTCCCTACAGTCTCTCTTTCTTTCTTCCTCTCTCTCTCTCCCCTCCCTCTATCTCCAAACCTCCAACATAACAGGAACTGAGCTAACACACGACCACAACAAGCATCAGAGAAATAAATGTGACATTGGGACCTCAAAGAAACAGGCCTCATGATCTAGGATCAGGTCCCCCCTGTTCATGTAATCCTATTCATTAGGATCTAAAATGCAAAACTGATTCTAGATCAGCACTCATTCACAAAGCGTTTCAGAGTATATGGGCCCTGGGCTCCCATAGAGATAGATAGAGGACTCTAGTGCCCAAAAGTACATTTATTATGGGAAGTGCCATTAAGGCTTTTCACCATTTTGAAGTAATCAACTGGGTCGGACTTCTTATGGGTTTAGGAAGGATCACATAATTCCATCCAGGTCATCAGGAGGGATTAGCCAATGAATTATACTCGTGAGCAAACATTCCATAACAGCAGGTGTCAGTAAATCACCAAACTTGGAGTTGTACTTGTTCAAACAACACACTCCAGGTGGCAGTATGCACCCTTTGTTTGTTTTTCCTAGTCATAGAAGCAGCAGAAGAAGATAATTGACTACCTCAAAATGGAAATGGCCTCAATGGCCCTGCCGATGCTCTCACATTCGCCATAATGGGACAGATATAGGGCGGCAGATAGCCTAGCAGTTAGAGTGTTGGGCCAGTAACTGAAAAGTTGCTGGTTTGAATACCCAAGCTGACAAGGTGAAAAATCTGCCGATGTGCCCTTGAGCAAGGCACTTAACCCTAATTTGCTCCACGGGTTGCTTACTACTATGGCTGTCCCTGTAAAACAAAACATTTCACTGCACCTACCTGGTGTATGTTAAAATAAAGTTTTTTTAATATTTTTTTTACAATGTTGTGTCCTCTAACTATCTCTATGGTCGGTCCCAATTCACTCCCTTACACCCCTCCTTCCTCCTTGGCCCTAAGTAACCTTTCGATGTTAGCAGCGATGGAAGCAATATGGTGGAAGATCCCCCTCTACACTAGATACTTCCTCAATACCCTTTAGATCTGCAAACTTCTAGGGCCATGAGGGAGGGGGAGGGAACAGCTTGGGACAGGCTATGTCACTCACCTCGTTAAAGGCTTGTTGTTCCCCTGTTTGTGTCAACACAAGGATCTGGTGGGCTTTACTAAGCAGTTTCATAACCCAATACTAGTACAAAGCCCCTGGACTGGAGCAATCAGGTTTCTAACACTGTGTAATTTAGTCTACTTTCACTTGATCCCTTTGAAGAAAGAAAGAGTTCTTTAAAAAGTTTACTGAAAAACAAGCTTTCATTGTGACATGACACATATGTGCATGGGGTTGTTGTAGATTTCATATGACGTGGTCAATAGATCATGTGGTAAAGAATGCAACTAACAGCCTTTTGAAGGCTCTTTGCCCTCTGTGGAACAGATTGGGTTCATTCACACAAGACAGGAACACTTAGTTGAGAACATGTTGATTCTCTATAGTAGGCCCTATACCCATTCATTTATCTACTGAAATTTCAAGAACTGCAGCTAATTATCACTTTGAAAATACAATACACTTAGTCTGTTTAAATCAGGATGATAACCAATGTCTTAAAATGCCCTTACGTTAAATCAAGTATGTGTAAATATTCTGAGATTTCTCTGTCTTCTGATGAAAATCAGTTCATTTTTGTGCTGTCTGCATCACACGAACAGCTGTGCAAACGGAACAGAACATCTCATTCCACTAGACTAGAGGACATCACCCAAAGTCAATACATGAACGCATGGTTGGGTAAGGAATCTGCCAGGACAGTTTTTTTACGTTTAAAATTGTGCAATTTTACACATTTTGCCAGGGGCGGAGAGAATATTTAGCCATTTTAACTAATGCACATTTTTTAGTTTAAGAGTTAATTTAATGAAATTCTACTAATTTCGCCATACAGTGGAGAGAAATGTTTGCAGTTTTTAATATGAAATCTGAGTGAGAGTAGCAAAATCAATGGGGGCCCTGAAGGCTTTAATTCAACCTTGATTACTACAGTACCAGTTTAGATTCCTGGTCGCTGGGTATTGCACCTTGTGTATTCTACCTCCCAACAGTAAGTTGAGACCCCGACTGACAGTTGCCCCATCACCTGCTGTAAGTACACCAATATGGCACTCTGGCCGCACAGCAAATCTCCCTGACTGGATGATAATAATAAAACTAATAATGATGATCTAATGATCACTGGTTATAATCTGTTATCCTGTGACTGCAAGAACACAAAAACAAATTTGTAAAACATTTTTATTTACAATTAAATTAACCATCGTATTGAAATAGATCAGAAAACAAAGATTTTCAACAAACATAAATACAGATTTACAGTTTGGCATACTAATAACATGGTGCTGTTCTCTCTCTGCTCTGCCAACAGAAATAAAAAGGACAAACAAGCCACATTGATCTGGAGCCATATGTACATTACTAAGCATCTCAAAGTAGGCGTGCCAATCGGAATCAGGTGTCCATTACGATCTAGAAGGTCAAACTGATCCTAGATCAGCACTCGTACTGCGACGCTTTATGACTACAGGCCCTGTGTTTAAAAGTTCAAGCATAGCATTGAAGATGTTAACCCTTCCAAAAAAGGTATCAGGCAGTAAATAATATAATAACAGTACTAACAGTCAGACAAAACCAGTCTGTTAAGTGAAAATAACCAACTCTGAGACAGACATTCAGTTGTAGGCTACATTAGAGGGAAACATTGAACATAAAGAGAAGAATGTCAGGGTCTGAGTAAGAGGAAGTATCTTAATATGAATTTATACAAGTTAGGGAAAGCACTACATATACTAGGGCCTGATTCCCAAACTGACAACTACACCCTACCTATGCAAGGATTGGACAGATGTAAGACAATCTAGTGGGTAGGGAATAGGGAATGTTTCTGGACAGGTCCTAGGACATAGTTGAGGTTGTGAGTGAAATCATAACTCCCTAACCTAGGTGAAGGCTGCAGAGCATAACACGGACCAATACAACATCATCCTATTTGGAAACGGGAATGTCCACACGAGACAACCCCCCCCCAGTCTCTTATACAGCTGAAGACTTCAGCACCATCTAACTGGCACCAGTACCGATTGCCGTTACAGAAATGGTGCACAAAGAATCTGTACTTTGAAAGTGTTATACCATTACAGAACATAAGATGGAGAGACACATCCCCGTTTCAACAGCAAAACAAAATGCATTAATTAATCAACGAGACAAGAGTAATTTCCAATAGTTTGTCCTTTAAAAAGAGTTTTAGAAAAAGCTAGACAGATTACAACAAATCAGAAATAACATTAAAACTTATCACACAATAACAACATCCCCATAAATGTACCTAGAGTAAACTAAACTAAATATAGCAAGTTGTAAGTACACTTAAACATAAATAACAATTTGTCCCAAATAGCACCCTATCCCCTATATAGTGCACACTACTTTATACCAGGGCGCATAGGGATAGTAGTGCACTATATTGGGCACTCTTTACAAACTCATTCCATGGAAAGCTGAGCATCTGTGGGTTTTCACTCCTCCTTTGTACTTGATTGTCTAGGTCTTAATTGAAAGGAAAAAAACAAACCTTCCGACACTCAGCCCTACATGGAATGAGCTTGGCACCCCTGCTATAGGGAATAGGGTACCATTTGGTGCACAAGCAATGTAAAACAGATAAAGGGAGGGTACTAGAGGAGTGTAAGTAAACCTTACAAGGTCATAGGACGTATATAATATTGCTCTTTATTTGACTAGCGGAAAAAGAGGACTTCCTAGCCTGATCCCAGATGTGTTTGTGCCGTCTTGCCAACTCCTATGGCCATTGTAACGCTGTTATTGCTGATCTGGAACCAGGCTAAAGATTCCCTCCACTCACATTCAAACACACAACTCCTCAATGACGTAAGCCTCAATTACAGTACTGCCTCTACCAACCTCAGGGGTCCATTCAGTGATGTAAACTTTCTGAACATTGATAGTAGATAGAATAGTGAATCATGTCAGCTCTATTCCTTGTATTTCTATCTAAACATTCTGTAATGTTACATCCTCCTGAACAGACCTCAAGTCCTGCAATCGTACACTGACATTATCAAGAACACTTCTGTTTAGTACTGCATGTATGAATCCTGTGTCCCAGCCTAGACAAAAACGCAAACTCTCCCACATCACATTATACTTTGGTTAGGAAACAATAAAGCTTCACTTAGTGTAATATATAATGTTTACTATACACCTCTGAATGTTATCAACTATCAAAATAATATTGGTAATGTTATTATGCAGTGTGTCCAATTGGTGTTGAAATAATATACCAGCTTGTTCCTTTCTCCTATAAAGTCAAGTTCAGTGAGAGAAAAAAAGTTAATAAATACATACAGCATTTAACAAAGTGAAGCTGGTTTTTTTTGGAACAGAAGTCTCATAAGTTACATCCCAAAAGGCACCATATTCCCTATAAAACCTTATGGGCCATGGTCAAAAGGCACCATATTCCCTATAAAAACTTATGGGCCATGGTCAAAAGCAGTGCCCTATATAGAGAACAGGGTGCCCTTTGGGACACACAGAATAGGAGTATTGCAGGTGAGATTTTCTGTTGCCCACATATAACATCGGTTGAATACATTAGAGCACACCGTAACAAACACTCTGGAAAGGAAAACTAAAACAAGTATTTCTTATTGGACAAGTTGAAGTAGTACCTCCCCGTTTTAATCAATTTTCTTCCATTTAATGCCCAATGAATAGGACCCTGCTGATCGGCAAGTCAGAGGTGTTGCGTTAAGCCACAGTAGTGTTGTACAGAGGATCAGAGGTCTGAGTCTCAGTCTAAACAGCCCTAGGACTAGGATTGGAGAGGTGTCGTGCTCCAGATGATCTGTCTATTCCATGCCATGCATTAGAAACCCGAGGAAGAGATGCTCTGCATCCACCATGGGTGGTAGGAAGACTTTCCATGTTACTCCATCTTGGACATTTCATATTTTGTGGTCATGATTTCCTGGTAAAAAAATACAGAGAATATATATATATATATTTCTCTAACAGTCTGTACATATAATACTGTACATATAATACTGCAATCTGAGAATTGAATAACATTAAAGGAAATGCACAGTAAAGCAAACCATGTGTTGCCATTGACAGAAATGAGCCAAAGTTGAGGCCTGTTGTGTTAAGGATACACATACCTCATCCGAGTCGAGAAGGACAGGCAACGCTCTATAATGAAAGAGGAAAAGACAAAACGTGCTTTTATACAACTGCCTAATGTTGATCCCTTTAAAACACATGTATTCTTTTTTGTTAAGTCATGCTTACACGTCTGATAAAGAGGTAGGAATGTTCTCTTCCACCCATTTCATGTCTTCATCCTGGACAGATTGGTGAAGAAAATGACAGAAGAGAAAAAAAAAATAGATAATTACTCCACGCTGCCCCCTGTTGTTTAAACTCAGTCATGTCATTTACTAGACGACAGATGTTCCATTAATGTCTGCCAGTAGGGGGTTTGAATTGCCATGTAAGAGCAAACATTTGAGTAAGCAAAAGTGTCATGTGCAGTGTGCAGTTAACTGAAAGTGGACCATTGACTGTGCTGACAGAAAAGATTGACTGGGCCTCCCGAGTGGCACAGTGGTCTAAGGCACTGCATTGCTAGCTGTGAAACTAGAGATTCTGGGTTCGAGTCCAGGCTCTGTCGCAGCCGGCCGCTGGGCCAATTGTGGCGGTGCATAATTGGCCCAGCGTTGTCTGGGATATGGGAGGGTTTGGCTGGCAGGGATGTCCTGGTCCCATCGCACACTAGCAACTCCTGTGGCAGGCCGGGCGCAGTGCACGCTGACACGGTCGCCAGGTGTACAATGTTTTCTCCGACACATTGGTGCGGCTGGCTTCCAGGTTAAGTGGGCATTGTGTCAAGGAACAGCTACCAATTGGATACCGCGAAAAATGGGGAGAAAAAGGAAAAAAAAAAAGAGAGAAAAAGATTGACTTAAACTGTATTTATATGTGGAGTATTTTGCGTTCATATTGATTCGATACTTGTAAATGGACTTTGCCTTTTCTTAATTTATTACCTCCAGGGCAATGTAGTTGAACGTTTGATACTCACCGGGTTGGGTCCTGAAGGCTTGGCAGAACCGTTTGTCTCAATCCTGGAGTTGGTTGCTCTCAACTTTATGCCGTCAGCTGTGTAGAGAGAAACATTTTTGGTGATCAATGGTCAATGTTTAAACAATGACACCGTGAGAATGAAAATCCTACTATTTCACTAAGTGAACTGTACTGTACCCAAATTAGCTGACACCAGGAAGTCCTCGATCTCCTCATCATCAGAGTCGTCCATCAGAGGAGTGAATGCATACCTGAAGTTACAAAGCTCCATTTAGAGAAAGACCGTTTAAGTTTGTGTTTCCTCTGTGAAGCTTTGAAGAGTCGAAAGGCGAGGAACTTTCTCCCTGACTGACTGTTGGTGGTGGTTTGATACGTCAACATATTGCCATTGAGAAATCTACAGCACACAAGGTAGCTAAGGTGCAGGATGAGAACACCTAGATCAATGCAAATGTCTGTTATGTAACAGCCAAATCAATCATCACCTCTGGTTGTTAGCAGATGGTCTCCATAAGAACATGATAACCAGCAGTATGATGGAGAAGAGGAACCTCCAGAAGGCATCATCTACCCACAGCTCCATCCAGTCCTGGCCACACAGGACGATGCGAAAGTCATTCGTGAGGATTCAGTATATTTACATTTTTGTTATTTAGCCGACATTCTTTTAAAATCACTGCATTCAGCTAAAGGAGGTTAAACAGCCACATATTGAAGGTGTTAGTAAAAAAATAATCAATATTCGTCTCAAGACAGAGCAAGCTAAAAACATTGATCCAGAAGAACTGTATAACACACATTTGTATATTTTCTATTTAAACGTTTGAAACACAAGACATTTAAAAACAGAGAGATGTATTCTTACCGACTGACAATCTGCTAGCCGGAATTTTTTTGTCGTCCACACCATGAAAATGATTGAAGCTAAAGAAGGAAAAGAATGAGTGATCATCACTAGACTACTTTGATTGAATGAATGTATGACCGGTATCCGGTGCTGGGAAGAGACTCTACATCAATTTAACAACTTCACTCACCTATGATGGCAAAGATGAGTGTGTTCGTGAAGTGTCTGTAGAGAGACAGTTTGACTGGGTTTCTCCTCAGCTTCAGTGTCTTTATAGTTTGAGCCAGGCTCACAAATATGTTGGGAGGCAGTCAAGGAAACAACCTCTGGGCTAGACAGACACTGACCGTATGTAGAGTAACTGACAGACTTCACGTATAAGAAGGAATCAGGGAAGAACCTAGCAAAGTCAGCAGGGAAAACAGCATGCAAGGTCAGATTATGTGCCCTCTGAGTGGTAGCTAGTGGGTTAAGGTGTTGGAATGTGATTGACCCGAAGAACAAATGAGGCCCCAGGTAAAGGGGCCCTGGGAAAGGCCGGACTACTTGACCTCTACTTGTAGACTTCCAGGTTAGCTAGCTGTGAGTTAGCTAGTAAGATAGCAAATTATCTAACCTCTCATGCTCTCTATTTATATATGTCAGGAGAAGCTAGCTGTGAGAGGCAGAGGGTTAGCATGTAGCTAGTGGATTAACATGCAGAGACCCTTTGGATTTGGACTGAACCCTTTGATAGAAGCACTCTACTCTGACCCTCCAGCCCAGGGAGGGTCAGAGTAGGCCCCCAGACTGAGGATCAGAAAAGCCCTGGGTAGGGACCAGGGGGCCCCCCAGGG
The DNA here is from genome assembly GCF_013265735.2 of Oncorhynchus mykiss. NCBI lineage: Eukaryota > Metazoa > Chordata > Actinopteri > Salmoniformes > Salmonidae > Oncorhynchus > Oncorhynchus mykiss. The sequence continues at coordinate 29,530,852 of NC_048584.1, read as the reverse complement.
GACAGAGGAGCCCAAGCAGGGCTATAGGCACACCAAAGGATATCCCCCAGCATAGAGAGGAGTCAAGCAGAGCCAGAGGAATGTTGGCCAACAGAGCCAGGTCAGAGTCTTTCGCCTGAGGGAGGACAGGAGAAAGGTGGAGAGTGGAAGAGAAGAGGAGAGAATACAAGTTGAGAGCAAGATAAATACATAGGAGAGGAGAGGTGGGGAAAGTGTAGATGAAAGTTAAGAGTAAGAGAGACATGAGAGAGAGTCAGAGCGCAAGATTAACGTCAAGAGAGAGAAGAAACAAGAGGACGAAAAAGTGATGAGTGAATGGGGTAGATAGAGAACAGAGCCTTTCACCAGAGCAGCAACCAAAGACAATCACCCACTGAAACATCATTTAGTATATCAATTAAAGTATACAACCCAAACTCCAGTTTAAATTGTACAAGACACAACCCCAGCACCTAGTCTATTAGTGAGACTTATGAAAACTTATTAGTAAGCAATAGCAAAATGTGTAAAATTCTGTACTGACAGACAAGGCTAACAAGACAAGTAGGCCTATTTTGTTATTATAGACCAATAGATGTGCATTATGGAGTAATTATTATAAACTCCAGATGATAATTGGATTAAGGATATGAACCAGATGATACAGGAGTCCATCACAACTAGAACAACGACTGTGATGAGGGAAAGGCCATTGTCACGACCCTTTAGTGAATATACATTAATTGAAGGTAATTCCGATGACTCACAAGGGGAAAACAGCAGCTCATCTACAACTGAAATTTCACATTTTGAATGCAAGCTCATTGGAGCAAAATCAAGAGAACTCCTTACCCCAGTGATCCTAAGCACACCTTCGATAGCAGCAAAGGCAAAATACAGGACGCCTAGTCCCACCACTCTGTGCATCACAGTACCCAGTCGAGGCCTGATAGGAAACACAAAATGCAGGAAAATGTACAAAATATAGATAGCAGGCTAACCTATCAACGGATTGGGAGTGACAGGGAGTGAGTGATGACCTTTATTTTCTCAACTTACTTGACTATACCATATCCCAGACTAACAATAATGACCAGCAGCCGTGCCAGGGTTCTCTTCAGGGCAGAGATGAGTTCAGCAAAGATCAACAGGCCTGGAGCTGAAAACAAGAACATTGGAATGCATGGTCTCTTACACAAGGCAGAAAAAACGATGTATTGCTCAGAATAATAACACTCCCTAAACCTCCCCCTTGGCTCTAAGAAAATATGTAAGGTATAAGCAATATGATGGAAGCACCATCATCACTACACTGCTTATACCTGCCTATTCAGACTAAGAATATGTCGAAGGTAAATACACAACGCAGTGTACAAGAGGTCAAGAGGACTAAAAGTAAATAGAGTACTAACGATCCATGGAAATTGTGTTTTTTATGTAATAGGGAATTATTGATCAATGGGTCAGAGACATGGGAGGAATTTGTCTATGCATCGAGCCTGAAATAGGATAGTCATTCAGCCATTGGCCCAGTTTTATTGCAAGGAATTCTAATTGGTGAACCACAGGCTAGGGCTGGGTTATAAAGTACATCTTGTCCCTTTGTCCTGTGGAGAGAAGCACAGGAGAGAATCACTGAGGACAGGGGAGCAGAATAAGAATAAACCTATTTTCTTCCCCCTGATTTGCATTGGGGTCTGTTATTGAAGAGGAATATCAACTGCTAACAAGACCATTCCAGCCTATTCAGACCATACCCGCCTATTCAGACCATACCCGCCTATTCAGACCATACAGATCTGCAAAACAATTGACAGGTTAGTGCCAAGAGGAAAAGGTAGGGAGAGAAATGGGACCGGATCAATGTGAGAGCTGTGTGTAGTGTACTGTAAACTCATAAGCTGCCCCTGACACCGTTGTTCTCATACACAGCCTTCACCATGCTCCTATACAGAGGATCTTACTACTCTTTAAACCAGAAAGAGAGCTCGGTGTAGTTTAGTAGTAGTATTAGTCGTAGTGTAGACTCACAAGCTGCCCCGACACCGTTGGTGTTCTCGTACTCAGCACAGAACACAGCCTTCTCCACCATGCCCAGAAAGATGACTCCAGCTATCCAGAACTGGATCCGCAGTAAGTCCTTCCAGTAACAGGCAGCCCACATGAACCAGAGTAACGAGTACAGGATGTACACTATACACATCACCATGTAGAACTGAGGGGGAAAGAGTTGGGTGTTAAAACATATGAACTCAACTACAATGATACAGGGTTTTAACCTGGCTCTCCTGCATGCCTGAAGAGCGCATTAGCCCACTAAGTCAAAACCTAGGCATTTGGGGAGTTAGAACGCACCACCAAAAGTACATCATAAAGTTTGACAAACTGGTTTGTTTGATCACTGTCAAACCTATGACTGCACAGCATCCAGTTTCATCAGGCCTGAAAGGGTCTTTAGTCATCTGAACAAACAAGGTCCTATATGGCTTGGTTGGTAGAGCATGGCACTTGCATCACCACGGTTGTGTGCTCGATTCCCAGGGCCACCCGTATGTTGAAATATATGCACTCATGACTAAGACACTTTGGATAAATGGCATTTCCAATATTATATTACATATACAACACAAAACCCTGCAAGTGAAACGTGCAATCTTTGGAAAATAAAATAGATGACCTACGTGGAAGAATAAACTACCAACGGGACATTCAAAACTGTAATATCTTATGCGTCACGAAGTCGTGGCTGAACGACGACACTATCAACATACAGCTGGCTAGTTCTACACTGCACTGGCAGGACAGAACATGTATTTTTGTAAATAACAGCTGGTGCACGATATCTAAGGAAGTCTCAAGCTATTGCTAGTCTGAGGTAATCTCATGATAAACTGTAGACCACACTATTTACCGAGAGAGTTATATTTTTCGTAGCTCTTTACATACCACGACAGTAAGAGGCTGGCACGAAGACGGCATTTAATGAGCTGTATTCCGCCATAAGCAAACAAATCGCTCACCCAGTAGCCAGGGTCTTTAATGCAGGGAATCTTAAATCCATTTCAGCAAATTTCTATCAGCATGTCAAATGTAGAACCAGAGAGGGAGGAGAAAAAAAAAAAAAAGACTCTGGATCACCTTTACTTCACACACAGAGACACATACAAAGCTCTCCCTTGCCCTCCATTTGGCAAATCTGACCATCATTTTATCCTCCTGATTCCTGCTTACAAACAAAAAATTAAAGCAGGAAGCACCAGTGACTAGATCAATAAAAAAGTGGTCAGATGAAGCAGATAATAAACTACAGGACCGCTTTGCTAGCACAGAGTGGAACATGTTCCGAGATTCCTCCAATGGCAATGAGGAGTACACCAGATCAGTCATTGGCTTCATCAATAAGTGCATTGATGACGTTATCCCCACAGTGACCGTACGTACGTACAGTCGTGGCCAAAAGTTGAGAATGACACAAATATTAATTTCCAAAATTTGCTGCTTCAGTGTCTTTAGATATTTTTGTCAGATGTTACTATGGAATACTGAAGTATAATTACAAGAATTTCATAAGTGTCAAAGGCTTTTATTGACAATTACATGAAGTTGATGCAAAGAGTCAATATTTGCAGTGTTGACCCTTCTAATTCAAGACCTCTGCAATCTGCCCTGACATGCTGTCAATTAACTTCTGGGCCACATCCTTACTGATGGCAGCCCATTCTTGTATAATCAATGCTTAGAGTTTGTCAGAATTTGTGGGTTTTTGTTTGTCCACCCGCCTCTTGAGGATTGACCACAAGTTCTCAATGGGATTAAGGTCTGGGGAGTTTCCTGGCCATGGACCCAAAATATCAATGTTTTGTTCCCCGAGCCACTTAGTTATCACTTTTGCCTTATGGCAAGGTGCTCCATCATGGTGGAAAAGGCATTGTTCGCCACCAAACTGTTCCTGGATGGTTGGGAGAAGTTGCTCTCGGAGGATGTGTTGGTACCATTCTTTATTCATGGCTGTGTTCTTAGGCAAAATTGTGAGTGAGTTCACTCCCTTGGCTGAGAAGCAACCCCACACATGAATGGTCTCAGGATGCTTTACTGTTGGCATGACACAGGACTGATGGTAGCGTTCACCTTGTCTTCTTTGGACAAGATTTTTTCCAGATGGCCCAAACAATCGGAAAGGGGATTCATCAGAGAAAATGACTTTACCCCAGTCCTCAGCAGTCCAATCCCTGTACCTTTGCAGAATATCAGTCTGTCCCTGATGTTTTTCCTGCAGAGAAGTGGCTTCTTTGCTGCCCTTCTTGACACCAGGCCATCCTCCAAAAGTCTTCGCCTCACAGTACGTGCAGATGCACTCACACCTGCCTGCTGCCATTCCCGAGCAAGCTCTGTACTGGTGGTGCCCCGATCCCGCAGCTGAATCCTCTTTAGGAGATGGTTCTGGCGCTTGCTGGACTTTCTTGGGCACCCTGAAGCCTTCTTCACAACAATTGAACCGCTCTCCTTGAAGTTCTTGATGATCCGATAAATGGTTGATTTAGGTGCAATCTTACTGGCAGCAATATCCTTGCCTGTGAAGCCCTTTTTGTGCAAAGCAATGATGACGACATGTTTCCTTGCAGGTAACCATGGTTGACAGAGGAAGAACAATGATTCCAAGCACCACCCTCCTTTTGAAGCTTCCAGTCTGTTATTCGAACTCAATCAGCATGACAGAGTGCTCTCCAGCCTTGTCCTCGTCAACACTCATACCTGTGTTAACGAGAGAATCACTGACATGATGTCAGCTGGTCCTTTTGTGGCAGGGCTGAAATACAGTGGAAATGTTTTTTGAAGGGGGATTCAGTTCATTTGCATGGAAAAGAGGGACTTCGCAATTAATAGAAATTCAGACTTTGTGAAAATTCATGTGTGTGTCATTCTCAAAACTTTTGGCCATGACTGTACATACCTGAACCAGAAGCCATGTATTACAGGCAACATCCGCACTGAGCTAATGGCTAGAGCTGCTGCTTTCAAGGAGCGGGTCTCTAACCCGGAAGCTTATAAGAAATTCCACTATGCCCTTCGACGAAACATCAAACATGTAAAGCGTCAATACAGGACTAAGATCGAATCGTACTACACCAGCTCTGATGCTCGTCGGACGTGGCAGGGGTTGTTAACCATTATAAAAGGGAAGCACAGACGAGAGCTGCCCAGTGACACGAGCCTATCAGACGAGCTAAACTACATCTATTCTCGCTTTGAGGCAAATAACACTGAAACATGCATGAGAGCACCAGCTGTTCCGGAAGACTGTGTGGTCACACTCTCCGCAGCCGATTTGAGTAAAACCTTTAAACAGGTCAACATTCACAAGGTCCCAGGGCCAGATTGTTGACCAGGACATGTACTGCAAGCATGCGCTGACAAACTGGCAAGTGTCTTCACTGACACTGACTATCAGCCTCTCCCTGTCCGAGTCCGTAATACCAACATGTTTTAAGCAGACCACTATAGTGCCTGTGCCCAAGAACACTAAGGTAACCTGCCTAAATGACTACCGACCCATAGCACTCACATCTGTAGCCATGAAGTGCTTTGAAAGGCTGGTCATGGATCACATCAACACCATCATCCCAGAAACCCTAGACCCACTATTGTACTCCACACTGCCCTTTCACACCTGGACAAAATGAACACCTATGTGAGAATGCTATTCATTGACTACAGCTCAGAATTCAACACCATAGTGCCCTCAAGGCTTATCAATCAGCTAAGGACTCTGGGACTAAACACCTCCCTTTTAACTGGATCCTGGACTTCCTGACAGGCCACCCCCCAGGTGGTAAGGGTAGGTAACGTCCGCCAAGCTGATCCTCAACACGGGCCACTCAGGGGTGCGTGCTCCTGTATTCCCTGTTCACTCATGACTGCACGGTAAGGCACAACTCCAACACCATCATTAAGTTTGCCGATGACAACAGTAGTAGGCCTGATCACAGACAGACTATAGGGAGGAGGCCAGAGACTTGGTCCGTGTGGTGCCAGGACAACAACCTCTCCCTCAGCGTGATCAAGACAAAGGAGATGATTGTGGACTACAGGAAAGAGAGGAGAGCATGCGGGGCTGCAGTGGAACAGGTTGAGAGCTTCAAGTTCCTTGGTGTCCACGTCACCAACAAACTAACATGGTCCAAGCACACCAAGACAGTCGTGAAGAGGGCACAACAAAACCTATTCCCCCTCAGGGGACTGAAAAGACTTGGCATGGGTCCTCAGATAGTCAAAAGGTTCTACAGCTGCACCATCGAGGGCATCCTGACTGGTTGCGTCACTGCCTGGTATTGCAACTGCTCAGCCTCCGACTGCAAGTCACTACAGAGGGTAGTGCGAACGGCCCAGTACATCACCAGGGCCAAGCTTCCTGCCATCCAGGACCTCTATACCAGGTTGTCAGAGGAAGGCCCTAAAAATTGTCAAAGACTACAGCCACCCTAGTCATAGACTGTTCTCTCTGCTACCGCACGACAAGCAGTACCAGAGCGCCAACTCTAGGTCCAAGAGGCTTCTAAAAAAGCTTCTACCCCAAGCAATAAGACTCCTGAACACCTGATCAAATGGCTACCCAGACTATATGCATTGCCCCCCCCCCCTTTTATACCACTGCTACTCTCTGTTATCATCATATTCACTTTAATAACTCTACCTACATGTTCATATTACCTCAACTAACCGGTGCCCCCGCAAATTGACTCTGTACCGGTACCCCCCTGTATATAGTCTCGCTATTGTTATTTTACTGCCGCTATTTAATTACTTGTTACTTTTATTTCTTATCCATATTTGTTTTTAAACTGCATTGTTGGTTAGGGGCCCGTAAGTAAGCATTTCACTCTATGGTCTACAGCAGTTGTATTCGGCGCATGTGACTAATCAAATTTGATGAGTGAGTAAAACAGGTGTCTGCAATCTATGACAATGATTAAACCTACATTATATATTTGACTAGGGACAATTACTGGAAATTAGCATGAGCTAAAGTCTCATGGTGCAATGCATCTGACCGTTTATTTAATGTGACAATGTTTAATTGAATCTGTCCCAACAAAGGATCAAATCAATTAAATGTATACTCACAATCATGAGAGGCCATTCAGTGACGGAGATGTAGCCGTGAGTTCCTTTCATTACAACGTTTACTGGAAATATAAAGAGAGTATACATCAGCTTTCCATAACGCAAATCAGGTTTACAACATACAACATTGAGCAATGTGATCAAAACAGTAGACAATGTATTATTATTTTAAATCATTTCAATTAGTATTTAGACTGACTAAAGACATTTCATTTCCATTTCGGTAAGCCTCATGGGCAAGTTTGACATTCAAGAACTGGGTCGTGTTCATTAGGGTAGATAATAACATTATTGCAACGGAAAACAAAAATGAGTCCAGCTAGCTAGTCACGCCCAGTTTCAGTAAATGTTCTTCGGTTAGTTCTGGTGGTCCCTCCCTGTTGTTTCCGTCTGTATTTTTGTGTTTGGTGCCTAATGAACACAACCCAGCTAAGTCGTATGGTGGTTAATGTAGCGAACCCACCAGTTAAATTCCAGTTGGCTTCCTGTTTGTTAGATTTAATCACCACCACAAACAGATAGGGGCCATCCTTCCACGTGGTGGCAATGACATCATCTTTAAGTGACACACTGGAATTCTTCACACCGCTGACTTTGTCGTACTCCTCCATCGTCCATTTGGTGTAGTTCTCATCCGAACCCTGAGTAGGATTGAACCAACATTTGTTTTAAAAATTGCATTATGCAATGTATTTAGAAATCCCAGAAATATAAGAGAATCGGAAAAGTGATAGCCTGGTCCCAGATCTTATAGTGCTTGCTGTATATGGCCAACGGCAACTCCTATGCTCATTGACAATGACCTTAGGAATAGGCAATAGTCGAAAGCAATAGCTGAATGAGTGTGTGCTAAAAAAGTGATGCAAACACCATGACCCAACCATAGCAGCTCACCGGTGCTGCCCCTTCCATGGGCGGGACAACTGTCCGTGGTTCCACCTTGGCTTTCTGAAACAAAGTTGTCATAGTAAGTTGTCAGTAACTCAAACAACATTCGGAAAGTATTCAGACCCCTTGACCTTTTCCCACATTGTGACATTACAGCCTTATTCTACAATTGATGAAATATTTCCCCCCCCCCTCCTTACCAATCTACACACACACACAATACCCCATAATGACAAAGCAAAAACAGATGTATAAATTCTCTCATCAAGGATCGCTCTGTTCATCTTTCTCTCGATCCTAGTTTCCCAGGCCCTGCTGCTAAAAAAAAATCCCAGAGCATGATGCTGCCATCACCATGCGTCACCATATGGATGGTCCCAGGTTTCCTCCAGACGTGACGCTTGGCATTCAGGCCAAACAGTTCAATATTGGTTTCATCAGACCAGAGAATCTCGTTTCTCATAGTCAGAGTCCTTTAGGTGCCTTTTGGCAAACTCCAAGCGGGCTGTCATGTGCCTTTTACTGAAGAGTGACTTCCGTCTGGCCACTCTACCATAAAGGCCTGATTGTTAGTGTGCTGCTGAGAAGGTTGTCCTTCTGGAAGGTTCTCCCATCTCCACAGAGGAACTCTGGAGCTCTCTCAGAGTGACCATCGGGTTCTTGGTCACTTCCCTGATCAAGGCCCTTCTCTCCCGATTGCTCAGTTTGGCCTGGAGGCCAGCTCTAGGAAGAGTCTTGGTGGTTAAAAACTGCTTCCATTTAAGAATGATGGAGGCCACTGTCTTCTTGGGGACCTTCAATGCTGCAGAAATGTTTTGGTACCCTTCCCCAGATCTGTGCCTTGACACAATCCTGTCTTTGAGCTCTATGGAGCTCTTGGCTTTTGCTCTGACATGCACCCTCAACTGTGGGACCTTATATAGACAGCTGTGTGCCTTTCCAAATCATGTCCAAATCAATTGAATTTACCACAGGTGGACTCCAATCAACTTGTAGAAACATCTCTATGATGATCAATGGAAACAGGATGCACCTGACCTCAATTTCGAGTCTCATAGCAAAGGGTCTGAATACTTAAGTAAATAATATATATTTATTTTTTTAATGCTTTTCACTTTGTCATTATGGGGTATTGTGTGTAGATTGATGAGGATTACATTTTAAAAAAAAAACATTTTTAGAATAATGCTGAATACTTTCTTAATGCACCGTATCCTTTTCAAACTATTGAGCCGACCCAAACTAAACTGTGGCTTGAATATTTTGTTTTCACCCTGTCCTTTTCAGTACGGTTCAAGCAACTATGGTAGCTGAGTATCCAGGCCTGCTCAGTTAAGTCCAGTAGTGTGAAAAGCCCTGTAATGGAAGGTAACTCATGTACTGTATGTAACCTATAAGCCCTTACATTTAGCATTGGGAAGTATCGCAGGTCATTGTTGCAGGTCAAGGGCTTGTGCTTGTGCTCAATGCATTCCCCTTGTCCTAGAGGGTTAGGATCCATACTCTGTCCTCGACTCAGTGGCGTCCTCTCATACATTTCCTTGAAAGTAATGATTTATATCAAAGTTGAGATATTTTTTACAAGTAACAATATTTATTAGTAGTTGAATGTAGGGAGACATACTTTTAAATCTCAATGCTCAAAGGAAATGATGTAACTCCAAAAGTGCATATTACAGTCAACTGGTAATTCACACCAACTGTCAAAATGTGGCACTACCATAGGAATCCTAAACAAATGAAGGTAGTGATAATGAACGATGACTATGGCAAACACTCACTCTCTGCTCCACACACCCATATCTGATATCAACTTATAGACCAGGGGTAGGAAACTAGATTCGGCCACAGGCAGATTTTTGGCGGAGCGGAAGGCCAGAAAATAACTATAATCATTTGTACACTAAATTGACCACAACTAAGCCCAAAAATGTATTTTTCTTTTCAAACACAATTTCACACCTTGATTACATTGAGCCACTATCACTTATATGTTCTTTTTTTTTTCTTCATGGGAATAATTGGGAACAGATTTCCTACATTAAACTCATTTTTAGCTGAATTCCTGGTGATTTTACAATGTATTTTTGTACTAAAAACTTGGGAGCAAAACTAATTCTGGCCCCCGGGCCACCTGTTGCCGACCCCTGCTTTAGACAAACATGGTACTAGTAACTTACTAACTAGGCTAGTGCATGTACTTTACTTACCTCAATATTATTGAACTCGTTGTGACAGGGGTAGTATTTCAAGTACCATTGAATGGTAAAAGTCATCTCCTCTGGACATCCAAAGGACACAACTTTAAAAAAATAAAATAAAAAGTGTTACTAGGTATGCTTCCATCCAATTGGTAACAGATGTTAATATTCTAAAATCCACATAAATATGCACATTTTCCCATCAAATTGACCTGTTGCAGATAAAATGCTGTGTGTGATGACGTGGCGCACATAAAAATAACTTTTGCGGCTAAATTCCCAAGTACCGAAATAAAAAATACAAGTTAAATGGGTTTCCATAACACTTTCCGATCTACTGATTGTTGGCAAAAATAGCAAATGTATATGGAACTGTTAAGGGATTTATCATCAATAATGACTTATTATGTATACATTTCAATCAGGACTGACTAATCAGAATACTATTATGTTACTGTATAGATGTATGAATTTTCTTTTAATCCTAGTACTGAGTATAATGTGTGTAATTATAATCAAGAATTAGAACAATGACTGTCTGTTCCTTGGTAGAAACGAATGAACTCATCGTCAGACTGGCTAGAATGCTTATCTACACAGGAAGACCTTGGCTTGGTCATAAATTATCTAAATTGGTGGGAGACGATGTAGGAAGGCTTGAGAACTATACTGTCTTTGTACCAGAGTGGAGGAGAGACGGGACAGTTCGAAACCTAATGACGTCATTTTCAGTTTATAACCTGTTGTAAATTGTATCATGTTCAGTAGTCTTGAGAATAAACGCTAGTGCTTGATTTTGAGACTGGTCTCCGCCCATTTTATGCAAATAAGTTTCTTACAAATCCTTAGAAATGGGCTGAGTGTATTAATTTAATAGGGTATTAAACATATAGGAATTTAATTCCACTAACAGGAACATATGGAATCATATTTTATATTAGATTTTCTTCAAAGTAGCCACCCTTTGCCTTGATGACAGCTTTCCACACTCTTGGCATTCTCTCAACCAGCTTCATGATGTCGTCATCTGGAATGCAATTGAAATTAACAGGTGTGCCTTGTTAAATTAATTTGTGGAATTTCTTTCCTTCTTAATGCGTTTGAGCCAATCAGTTGTGTTGTGACAAGGGTGGTATACAGAAGGGTGGTATACAAAAGTATTATGGCAAGAACAGCTCAAATAAGCAAAGAGAAACGACAGTCCATCATTACTTTAAGACATGAAGGTCAGTCAACACATAAAATGTCAAGAACTTTTAACGTTTCTTCAAGTGCAATCGCAAAAACAATCAAGCGCTATGCTGTAAATGTCTCTCATGAGGACCTCCACAGGAAAGGAAGACCCAGAGTTACCTCTACTGCAGAGGATACGTTCATTAGAGTTAACTGCACCTCAGATTGCAGCCCAAATAAATGCTTCAGAGTTCAAGTAACAGACACATCCAACTTTTCAGAGAAGACTGCGTGAATATCAGACCTTCATGGTCGAATTGCTGCAAAGAAACCACAACAAGAAGAAGAGACTTGCTTGGGCCAAGAAACACAAGCAACGGACATTAGACCGATGGAATTCTGTCCTTTGGTCTGGAGTCCAAATGGGAGATTTTTGGTTCCAACCACCATGTCTTCGTGAGATGAAGAGTAGGTGAACGGATGATCTCTGCATGTGTGGTTCCCAACGTGAAGCATGGGGTAGGTGGTGTGACTGTGACACAGTTTTATTTAGAATTCAAGGCACACTTAACCAGCATGGCTACCACAGCATTCTGCAGTGATACGCCATCGCATCTGGTTTGCGCTTAGTGGGACTATCATTTGTTTTTTCAACAGGACAATGACCCAAAACACACCTGGGATTTGTTGATGTGAGTAGTTTTCAATTGAATGCCTATAGAGTATCTAATGGTTTAGGACCCAGATTGCAGTTCCTATGGTTTCCACTAGATGTCAACAGTCATTAGACATTGTTTCAGACTTGTCTTCTGAAAAATGAAGAAGGAGGCCTTTCTGTCAGTGGACTGTAGAATCATGCAGTGCTGGTTTTGCGCATGATCGAGTGCGCGCCCTTAGTTGTTTTTCCTTTCTATTGAATACGCTATTGTCCGGTTTAAATATTATCGATTTAGACAATTGACAACCTGAGGATTCATTCTAAACATTGTTTGACATGTTTCAACGAACTTTAACGGTACTATTAGGATGTATTCATCTGCATGTTTTGACCACCTTGGAGCCAGTGGATTACTGAAAAAAAACACGCCAACAAAACAGAGTTTTTGGGATATAAAGAGGGGCTTTATCGAACAAAACTAACATTCATTGTGTAGCTGGGACTCTTGTGACTGCAACCATATGAAGATCTTCAAAGTTAAGTGATTAATTTTATCGCTATTTCAGACTTTTGTAATTCCTTTACTTGGTTGTAAAATGTTAGTATGCTTTTGTAAGCAGGCACTGTCCTCAGATAATCGCATGGTATGTTTCGCCGTAAAGCCTTTTTGAAATCTGACAAAGCGGCTGGATTAACAAGAAGTTAATCTTTAAGCCGATGTATAACACTTGTATTTATTATGACCATTTCTGTATTTTGAATTTGGCGCTCTGCAATTTCATCGGATGTTGTCGAGGTGGGTCGCTAGCGGAACGCCTGCGCCAGAAAGGTTAACACTTTTTTTGGTTACTACATGATTCCATATGTATTATTTCATAGTTTTGATGTCTTCACTATTATTCTACAATGTAGAAAATAGTAAAAATAAAGAAAAGCCGTGGAATGAGTAGGTGTCTAAACTTGACTGATACTGTACGTGGCACTGATATACATTTTTGCAATTTATTTAAAAATAAAACTATATATATTGGAGCTCTGCCTGTTTTCCTAGAGATAGAGGACACAGATATATCAAATAACATTTTAATGTCACAAACTCCCCGAATACAAGTGTAGATTACCATGAAATGCTTACTTACGAGCCCTTTCCCAACAATGCAGTTAAAAAGTAAGAACATTTACAAATATAAGAGAATTTACTACTTTAAAATGAAGATAGGCTCAATGGCGTTGCCCATGCTGTCACAGACGCTATAATGGCACAGATACAGTGCCTTGCGAAAGTATTCGGCCCCCTTGAACTTTGCGAGCTTTTGCCACATTTCAGGCTTCAAACATAAAGATATAAAACTGTATTTTTTTTGTGAAGAATCAACAAGTGGGACACAATCAGTAAGTGGAACGACATTTATTGGATATTTCAAACTTTTTTAACAAATCAAAAACTGAAAAATTGGGCGCGCAAAATTATTCAGCCCCCTTAAGTTAATACTTTGTAGCGCCACCTTTTGCTGCGATTACAGCTGTAAGTCGCTTGGGGTATGTCTCTATCAGTTTTGCACATCGAGAGACTGAATTTTTTTCCCATTCCTCCTTGCAAAACAGCTCGAGCTCAGTGAGGTTGGATGGAGAGCATTTGTGAACGGCAGTTTTCAGTTCTTTCCACAGATTCTCGATTGGATTCAGGTCTGGACTTTGACTTGGCCATTCTAAACACCTGGATATGTTTATTTTTGAACCATTCCATTGTAGATTTTGCTTTATGTTTTGGATCATTGTCTTGTTGGAAGACAAATCTCCGTCCCTGTCTCAGGTCTTTTGCAGACTACATCAGGTTTTCTTCCAGAATGGTCCTGTATTTGGCTCCATCCATCTTCCCATCAATTTTAACCATCTTCCCTGTCCCTGCTGAAGAAAAGCAGGCCCAAACCATGATGCTGCCATCACCATGTTTGACAGTGGGGATGGTGTGTTCAGCGGTGTTGCTTTTACGCCAAACATAACATTTTGCATTGCTGCCAAAAAGTTCAATTTTGGTTTCATCTGACCAGAGCACCTTCTTCCACATGTTTGGTGTGTCTCCCAGGTGGCTTGTGGCAAACTTTAAACAACACTTTTTATGGATATCTTTAAGAAATGGCTTTCTTGCCACTCTTCCATAAAGGCCAGATTTGTGCAATATACGACTGATTGTTGTCCTATGGACAGAGTCTCCCACCTCAGCTGTAGATCTCTGCAGTTCATAAAGAGTGATCATGGGCCTCTTGGCTGCATCTCTGATCAGTCTTCTCCTTGTATGAGCTGAAAGTTTAGAGGGACGGCCAGGTCTTGGTAGATTTGCAGTGGTCTGATACTCCTTCCATTTCAATATTATCGCTTGCACAGTGCTCCTTGGGATGTTTAAAGCTTGGGAAATCTTTTTGTATCCAAATCCGGCTTTAAACTTCTTCACAACAGTATCTCGGACCTGCCTGGTGTGTTCCTTGTTCTTCATGATGCTCTCTGCGCTTTTAACGGACCTCTGAGACTATCACAGTGCAGGTGCATTTATACGGAGACTTGATTCCACACAGGTGGATTGTATTTATCATCATTAGTCATTTAGGTCAACATTGGATCATTCAGAGATCCTCACTGAACTTCTGGAGAGAGTTTGCTGCACTGAAAGTAAAGGGGCTGAATAATTTTGCACGCCCAATTTTTCAGTTTTTGATTTGTTAAAAAAGTTTGAAATATCCAATAAATGTCGTTCCACTTCATGATTGTGTCCCACTTGTTGTTGATTCTTCACAAAAAAAAATACAGTTTTATATCTTTATGTTTGAAGCCTGAAATGTGGCAAAAGGTCGCAAAGTTCAAGGGGGCCAAATACTTTCGCAAGGCACTGTATAAAGAGTACTCCATCTATCTCTATGGGCTGTTGTTCACATGCGCATCTGCCATCTCATTGGCCAGAATGGTCTCACCTGACCTCGCCTCCTCCTGCCTGCCTTCCATCTTTGAGAACATGCATTTCCATTGTTAAAAAGGTCACTTGACTATCTTTTCAATATTATAGGCAATCTTTGGTAGCGGGTCGAAGATCTAGAACCAAAGTACCAGGTATTGTGACAGGGCAGTGCAAGTCGCATGGAACCTTTAGCAGATTGTAAACAAGCTAATCGCACCCTGAAACTGTTATTTTCAGGTCTTGTGAAAGCAAAACATTTAGCAGAATCACAAATGCTCACAAATGCTCGAGGAAACAGGTTTTAATTTGTTTGACACCCTCATGCGAGGCATTTCCCATATACAGTATATCAAACATAGGCTAATCTTACCTTTCAATTTGATATCAGTGTCTTTATACATAGATTTCCTCAAAAGCAATGGTCTTGAGGTCTGTGAAGAAGAGAAAACAGTGTTTACATTGGCATTAGTTAGATAAACTGAGTAAGTCAGTCCTGACTAATGTAGTCTAGGCCTAATGCCTAACAGGTCCTCTATCTCAGTTGGTAGAGCATCGCGCTTGCAATGCCCGGATAGTGGGTTTGATTCCCGGGATCCCCATACATACAGTTGAAGTCAGAAGTTTACATAAACAAGTTTTAATGACTAACCTAAATGTATCAACCATTCCACACATTTCTTGTTAATTAACAAACTATAGTTTTGGCAAGTCGGTTAGGACATCTACTTTGTGCATGTGTAACAGTATAGACTTTACGTCCGTCCCCTCGCCCCGACCTGGGCGCGAACCAGGGACGCTCTGCACATGTCAACAGTCACCCTCGAAGCATCGTTACCCATCGCTCCACAAAAGCCGCGGCCCTTGCAGAGCAAGGGGAACCACTACTTCAAGGTCTCAGAGCAAGTGACGTCACCGATTGAAACGCCACTAGCGCGCATCACCGCTAACTAGCTAGCCATTTCACATCGACTACACATGGCACAAGTAATTTTTCCAACAATTGTTTACAGACAGATTATTTCACTGTATCACAATTCCAGTGGGTCAGAAGTTCACATACACTAAGTTGACTGTCTTTAAACAGCTTGGAAAATTCCAGAAAATTATGTTGTGGCTTTAGAAGCTTCTGATAGGCTAATTGACATTATTTGAGTCAATTGGGGGTGTACCTGTGGATGTACATCAAGGCCTACCTTCAAACTCAGTGCCTCTTTGCTTGACATCATGGAAAAATCAAAAGAACTCAGCCAAGACATCAGAAAAAAAATGTAGACCTCCACAAGTCTGGTTCATCCTTGGGAGCAATTGCCAAAGGCCTGAAGGTACCACATTCATCTGTACAAACAATAGTACGCAAGTATAAACACCATGGGACCACGCAGCCATCATACATCTCAGGAAGGAGACGCGTTCTGTTTCAGAGATGAACGTACTTGGTGCGAAAAGTGCAAATCAATCCCAGAACAACAGCAAAGGACCTTGTCAAGATGCTGGAGGAAACCGGTACAAAAGTATCTATATCCACAGTGAAACGAGTCCTATATCGACATAACCTGAAAGGCCGCTTAGCAAGGAAGAAGCCACTACCCCAAAAACGCCATAAAAAAGCCAGGCTACGGTTTGCAACTGCACATGGGGACAAAGTTCGTACTTTTTGGAGAAATGTCCTCTAGTCTGATGAAACAAAAATAGAACTGTTTGGCCATAATGACCATCGTTATGTTCGGAGGAAAAATGGGGAGGCTTGCAAGCTGAAGAACACCATCCCAACTGTGAAGCACAGGGGTGGCAGTATCATGTTGTGGGGGTGCTTTGCTGCAGGAGGGACTGGTGCACTTCACAAAATAGATGGCTTCACGAGGGAGGAAAATTATGTGGATATATTGAAGCAACATCTCAAGACATCAGTCGGGAAGTTAAAGCTTAGTCGCAAATGGGTCTTCCAAATGGACAATGACCCCAAGCATACTTCCAAAGTTGTGGCAAAATGGCTTAAGGACAACAAAGTCACAAAGCCCTGACCTCAATCCCACAGAACATTTGTGGGCAGAACTGAAAAAGTGTGTGCGAGCACAGAGGCCTACAAACCAAAGTTACACCAGCTCTGTCAGGAGGAATGGGCCAAAATTCACCCAACTTATTGTGGGAAGCTTGTGGAAGGCTACCCAAAACATTTGACCCAAGTTAACCTTTCTAGGGTCGGGGGCAGTATCCTGAATTTCCACCTGTCTGATATGCCCAAAGTAAACTGTCTGTTACTCAGGCCCAGAAGCCAGGACATGCATATAATTGGTAGAATTGTCTAAAAAAAAAAAAACTCTGAAGTTACTAAAACAGTTCAAATAAATGTCTGAGTATAACAGAACTGATATGGCAGGCAAATAAAAACTTTTTTTTTTAAAGCTCCCAACTTCAAATGGGAAGCTATTGCAAACTATGACTTCCGCCTCCCAGATTGCAGTTCCTATGGCTTCCACTAGATTTCAAGTCTTTATACATGGTTTCAGGCTTGTTTTTTGAAAAACCAACGAGTAATAGTTGTTTATCCATGGGGAGAGGTAAGGCAAAAGTAGTCTCTTTGCAAGCGTGAATCAGGGTGCGCTCTTCGTTGTTGTCCTTCCCTATTGAACATACTATTCTCCATTATCCTATATTTAGCTATTAGACTACCTGAGGATGAATTAGAAACACCGTTTGACTTGTTTGGACGAACTTTACTGGTAACTTTTGGGACTTCTGTCTGCATGTTGAACGGGTGGATTACTGAACTCAATGACGCCTACTAAAACAGACTTTTTGGGATATAAAAGAAGGACTTTATCGAACAAAACAACCATTCATTGTGTAGCTGTGACCCTTGGGATTGCAAACAGAGGAAGATCTTCAAAGGTAAGTGATTTATTTTATCGCTATTTAAGATTGTGACACCTGTGCTGGTTTGTAAACATATGTTGATGTGGGGCGCTGTCCTCAGATAATCGAATGCTATGCTTTCGCCGTAAAACCTATTGTAAATCGGATAACGCAGTTCAATTACCAAGATTCTAAGCTAAAGAATCATGTATGACTCTTGTATTTTCATGAATGTTTAATATTACGATTTTGTATTTGGCGCACTCCGATTTTAGCGGATGTTGTCGAATGCGGGATCAGCACGCTAAGAGGTTAATTAAGCAATTTAAAGGTAATGCTACCAAATACTAATTGAGTGCATGTAAACTTCTGACCCACTGGGAATGTGATGAAAGAAATAAAAGCTGAAATAAATCTACTATTATTCTGACATTTCACATTCTTAAAATAAAGTGGTAATCCTAACTGACCAAAAAGGAAATTTTTACTTGAATTAAATGTCAGGAATTGTGAAATTGAGTTTAAATGTATTTGGCTAAGGTGTATGTAAACTTCTGACTTCAACTGACATTCAGTGAGTGATATGAGGAAACCCTATTCCCTCTATAAACCACAACACTCGTGTTCTCTCATCTGGTGCCGTATGTATCCAGCCAGAGTGATGATTTAGAATCCGTTTTGCTTTTTCAGATCACGATAAATTAGATTACATTGGAAGGGGGACTTGATCCTTGACCAGCACTCATTCCTACTCTTACACTTCATATAGGCCCTGGTAACCATTATTGGGAGTCCCTAGGCAGGCAATGAGTAGCTCTCACATTACTCTGCAACAGGATATGGTGGTGGACAGACACCTGACCACCTCCATGGAAAACAAACTCCCAATTAGCCTACCTCTCTTGTGCACTTGCTCACTTCCCTTCACTGACTTGAAAGCAATTTACTGGTAGATCTCTTCAATTCATTGGACACAATAGCTAGTCTACCAAATAGATTTGGCACAGCCCACATTCTAATCTGAACATTAGCTAGCTCACTAATTTTACTTGCTGAATGATTTGTATGTTCTATCTGGGCTAAATTGCAGGCAATGATCTAACCCTGAGTATAGTGGTCTGTGTCTGATGTTTGTTTACATTTAGCTATGTGACTTTAGCTAGATAGCTGCCTAACAGAGGTGTTTGGCCAAGAAATTTAGATATGAAGATTGGCATCCACGGCTTCTCCATTAAAAATCCCAGCTCAAATTTGTAGGCGACGTCATGGCGACGTTGTCTAGCTAAACTCATGCGCAGAAACACGTAATCTCGTCTCGCGCCGAACTGCGCATGTGTATGCCGTCAAATAAAAAAAGCACACTTTCGATATTTGTTTTGACAAATGAAAACGTCTGTCACTTTCACGAGGTTGGAGAAATAACATGTTCATCTACTTGTTACATTGTCTCGAATCTGTGTGTCTTTAGATTGAGAAAATTAACTAAGGAACAATGTTTCACTTCACTCATTGACTTCTCCAAACCCGGGCCTGGTCTGCTTGGCAAGCGTTCCCGGAAGTTTCCAATGTTGCGCCTCTGAGTTTAGAAACTCTGTGGCTACATCTTTCAACGATATCGGGTTAGTGAGCCTATGCTATCTAGCTCGCAGATAAAACATTAATGTTTGCTACAACGCCTTGTGCATATCGATAAAGTCTGAATCTGCTCAGGAAAATGCATTATTAATCAATAATGTTCAATTTTATGAACAGAAAAACGCCCCCTTCATCCAAACCCATGCTAACTGGCTAGCTAGGTAGGATTGCTAGCCTGTTGAAATTAATCGCACGATTGTTCTTGCTAACTAACTATATTACATATTTTAATACTCACATTGACAACTGTAATTCTCCACTGTCCTGGTTCTGGAGCTGCCATCACCCCGCTATTTACATCTCCTAGTAAAATAATCCCTGCCAAATAAAGGAGCCAGGTTTTCACTGAGCTAGATGTGTTCCACGTCCTCACCCGTACAGAAGCAGCCATGTTTTCAGCATGTGGTATTGCTGGGGCGAATAGCTAACTCACCTGAGTGGAAGTAACGTCACGCGCATGCAGAGTTGACGTTTTGGCATCAGATGCATTGAACAATACACCATGTAAAGCAGTGCCAGTGACCATTTATATACTTTATTAACCCTTGTGTGGTGTTCGGGTCGGTGGGACCCATTTTCAATGTATACTAGAAGAAAAATTATACAATTAATTAGTTTTTCACCTGCAACTCATTGGCCTTGGCTCATTTTCTGTGAAGAACATGTAAAATAACACATTTTCAATGAGTGCACAGTTTACCTCATTACACATTTATATTACATATGTGGTGTTCAGGTCCACCTGCCTGTCTGCCTGTCTTCTGCTTTTCTCACTCTCTTTACCCCTTTGTAGTGTGTGAAACTATAAAATGTACTGTGAGAACCTGCACACCGCCATCGCATCGGCACTGGTTACATCCTTATTACATTGGCGGCCATGCGGTGTGGCTGCCAATGTAATAAGGATGCAACCAGGGCCGATGCGGATGGTGGTTACTCATGTACAGGACATAAAGTCTTCTTTTGAAATGTTCATCCCAGACACCATCCAGAAAATCATTCTGGACTGCACTAATTTGGAGGGAAGGCATCTTTTCGGAGAGAGGTGGAAGGAGATGGACCAAACTCATTTACATGCATACTTTGGGGTTCTTATCCTTTCTGCTGTTTTCATATCCAATGGGGAATCTACAGAATCCCTGTGGGATGTGGAAACGGTCAGAGAACTCTTCCGTGCAAAACTGTCTCTGGAAAACGTCCACATTATTTTGAGGATTATCCGCTTCGATAACCGAGACACCAGACCAGCTCTGCGGCAGAGAGCAATCAGGTCAGTGCAGAGAGACTAGCTAGCTGAAATCAGGTCAGTGTGGGACAAGTGGTCACCTTCCCCTGTTGTACAACCCTGGGCCCAACGTTACTGTTGATGAGCAGCTTATGCCATTTAAGGGCAGCTGCCCCTTCAGGCAGTACATACTGTCTAAACCAGCAAAATATGGAATCAAGATCTGGGCTGCCTGTGATGCTGCTTCATCATATGCGTGGAACATGCAAGTGTATACAAGGAAGCCAGATGGAGGAGCTCCTGAGAAGAACCAAGGGATGCGGGTTGTCCTGGATGTGACACAGGGACTCTGTGGCCACAACATCACATGCAATAACTTTTTTACTTCACACAAGCTGGGACAGGAGCTCCTCCAGAAGAAGCTGACAATGGTAGGACAAGTGAGAAAAAACAAGCCAGAGCTCCCACCTCAGCTGTTGAATACATGGAACAGGCCTATCACTTCCTTTAAGTTTGTGTTCACGTCCCTAGTGTCCTACATGCCAAAGAAAAGCAAAAATGTGGTACTCACGAGTACGATGCATAAGGATGGGAGAATTTGTGGCCAGAGACATCAAAAAACAGAAATCATAATGGATTACAATGCCACAAAAGGAGGGGTGGACAATTTAAACAAGCTGGGGACTGGCTACAGCTGCAAAAGAAGAACCCTAAGCTGGACACTTGTGAAATTCTTCAACATCTTGGACATCTCGGCGTACAATGCGTTGGTTGAACCCAGATTGGTACAGAGGGAAGCTCCAGAGGAGACATCTCTTTCTCGAAGAACAGGGCAAGGCATTGGTAAGACCTCAAATCCAGAGGAGGCAACATATCCCAAGGACCCCCAGCTTCTGCAGCCATCATGAGGAGGATTCAGGAGGAGGATGCTGGTGCCCCCTCCGCCCGACCTGCAGAACCAACAACTCCAATACCGAAAGTAAGTGTGAGTAGTGTGAGTAGATTGCAGCCGGTAGCAACAAGAAGAAGCGCTGCTATGTGTGTGGACCCAAGAAGGACAGGAAGACACAGTACACGTGCATCAAGTGCAATAAATACATTTGCAACACACACGCAGTAAAACTCTGTCCCTCATGTGGTGTGTAGACCGGCCTTAATTTGTGTAGAATGGGGATAATTTATCATTGGAAGTTGTCCTTCCAATTTGTTCAGTTCAAAGCAATAAACATCCATAGTGATAAACTTTGTTTCATTTATATTCGTTCAAGATAAACAATTTATTCCGCCCATGTAATAATTTTATTTTTAAAAACGAATAGCGCTTTTATTGATAAATGTGATCTAGCAGAGGTAATTGCCAAATATTAACCATGTATGCTGTCTATATTGCTTGTAATTGATATAAGTCAACATCTAAGTATTTTTATGTAAATTGCTATGGCTGTATTGTTTTAAAACCCCAATAATATTGTGGGTCCATCAGACCCGCAAACATTGGGTCAATAACAAAAACATGAACACTACACAAGGGTTAAAAAAATGATAGCAACTTGAAATCTGTTATTTATTTCCCTTATCTGATCATCATGTTTGGTGTGTGTGTGTGTGTGTGTGTGTTTTTGTTTAACTATCCTTGTGGGTACCAGAAGCCAGTCCTCCTCACAAGGGAAAAAATATATTTTAGACTTAGGGGTTAGGTTTATAATTATGGTTAGAATTAAGGTTAAGGAAAATAGGATTTTGAAAGAGAATTCATATTTGTGGTTCCCACAAGAAGAGTAAAACAAAACTGTGTGTGTGCGTGCATCTTATTCAATCCAGGATGGATTTATTTTCAGGGTCAGATGGATAAAAAAAAGTCACATTTTTTAATTTGCAAACATTTATTGCATCATGAAAAAAATCCTGCAAATCTCTTTAACAATTCAGTCAATATCAACATTGACTATATTTATATTTAACAAAAGTTGAACTTCTATTAAAATCTGTAAAATAAACTATTAGATATTGTGGACATTCCAGGGTCCACTGCCTAACCTTGGTGGAGTACCTCAAGGCTGTATACAAGGTCCTCTGAGATACAAAATAACTGTTTGTTTTTTTCTTCAGTCCATCGATATCATATGTACACAATACTCTATATACACATATCATGTAAAGTTCCTATACACATTGCCACTTCAAAAATACTTCAATATATAAAAGGAATTCTTAAAATTACGTACAGTTTAAATGCTTTAGATGGCCTCTGATTGTAATGGGAGTGTACTACTTACTTACAACAGTGGTTGGCTGTAATTGTGCCTTGTTCACAGCTTTCAATATCTGCTAGGGATACACTGACTTCAATTTTTAGCAGAGCTTATTTAATTGGAAATATACTATAAGAGAGATGTGCAAATGTAGCATCTCTTATGTACATCTCTTGCATTAACACTGATAGCTAGTGGTAACCGTTTGAGGTATAAACATCCACTGGAAAACTGGTCATAATTATTTCAATGCAAAGCATTGGGGAATAGACAAGGTAATAACACTTAATAATGCCACAAGACAGGATCATAGAAATAGGGATTATATTTCTACAGACACTGGGCAGATCCTTGGTGAAACAACTTGGAAGTGTTGCAACGTGAGACTACACATGCTGCACCAAGCAGAAGGCCTATGTGCTCATGATCCACACAGTACCATACGTTCAAACTGGGGCGGCAGGGTAGCCTAGTGGTTAGAGCGTTGGGCTAGTAACTGGAAGGTTGCAAGTTCAAATCCCCGAGCTGACAAGGTACCAATCTGTCGTTCTGCCCCCACTGTTCCTAGGCCGTTAACTGACTTGCCTAGTTAAATAAAGGTACAATTTTTTTCCCTTTAAATAAGGGAGTAGCACGAGATTCCAAGGCGTGATTTGCACCCAGTCTCATAGGGTCCAGATCCAGAAACGTTACCGCTGCTCCAAGAAAGCTAGTTCCCTTGGGTGAGTGGTCATCATGCTTATCAACGGCAGGGTCTTTACAATACCTATATTATGTCCTCAACAGTCCAGAGTGCAGACAAGAAGGATGTGTATTATCATCAGACATGACCGCTGGGGGAGAGCGCTTCTTTGTCTGGTTTCAGATTACTGGATTTCTAGTCCCAACGTTCCATGCCTATCAGAGCAACAGCGTTGTGTCACTCGCGTGCTGATCCATCCCAGTGACATCACCCACTGAGTCACGAGTAGCTCCCCCCAAAACCCCACCCAAGCCCTCCCGAGCCAACAGGGGAGTGTCACTGTCCACAGCTGCTGTTGTCATGGTGACAGCGGGGTCCCCACTCCTATTGGCATTAGAGATGACAACAACGTAACGATCATCTTCCTCCTCCTTTTCCTCCATAGTCTCGTGGATGACTGCTGTTACCAGATCTCGGTTGTCTCGTCTCTGGCGACTGTTACTGCAGGACGGAGAAGCGCTGAACTGGTCGCTACAGGAAGGGGAGGGGCTGAATTCATTTCTATGACTGCAGGACGGGGAGGAGCTAAAAAGCGGCAAATCCAGGTGGGAGTCTGCACAAGCACCGGGCTGATCCTCCTCAGGGAAACTGGTGTTGATGTAGATGATGTCCTCTTTGCTGGTAGAAGCCTCCGGAAGTTTCTCTGTCAGCTTCTCCAAC